>NW_027448825.1:0-205092 GCF_030867145.1 Opisthocomus hoazin
AGAGCGCTGGAGAAAGGAAAAACACTGCTGTGGAGCAGCAGAGGGGGACGGAGAAAGACAGACAGGGACGGGGAGCAGGGCAGAGAAACGGAGAGAGAAAATAAGCGATGGGGAGCAGGGCAGAGCACTAGGAAGAGGAAAATAAGACAAGGGAGAAGACCGAGAAGCTCAGAGAGAAAGAAGGGTCGAAAGGAAACGCCAGAGAGGTAGAGAAATCAAGAAATACAGGGACGAGGAGCCTTGCAGAGACGGAGCACGAAAATGTAGGGCCGGTGAGCGCGAAAGAGGGAGAGAGAGACGGGGGCAGGGGGAGGAGATGAAGAAGAAAGGAGAGATAAAGATGGCAACGGAGCGCAGGGGACACAGACAGAGAGAGAAAAAGGACAGTGAACAGGAAAAAAGGGACCGAGAAACAAAGAAAGGGTCAGATCTAGACAAAGAGACCAAGAAAGGGGCGGGGGGCGTGTGTGCAGGGAAACCCCAAAACAAACCAGCAAGGGGCTAGAGAACAGAGAGGGAGAGAAAGAGAAGAAAGGGCCATGAAGCAGGACAGAGAAGGAGAGAAAGGCAAAAAGGGAGAGCAAAAAGAGAGCCGGCTGGACAGGGAGGTACAGCAAGAAACGACCGGACAGCCAGCAGGACAGACAAATAGAGACAGGGAGCCGGCTAGAGAAATTCTGAAGGGAGAAAAAGAGGGAGAGGGAGCAGAACACAAACACAGACAGAAGACGGGAGGTACAGGGAAAGGAAAACAAAAGGAAAAAGAAAAAAAAAAAAAAATCACAGCAGCGTGGGAGAGAGAAGGATCCAGGGGAGGGCCCGGGACGTAGAAGAGGGGCGACAGGGCCCCGAGGGCCCGCCACTCACCGCAGCTCTCGCTCTCCGCGCTCCCGGGAGACTCTGCCGCTTCAGACGCTTCTCTCTCCTGCTCTCCTCCATTCCTCTTCCGTAACTCCGGTCGCTTGGCTGTCCCCCACCTAAGAGAAAACGTCCATGTCTCGCAGCTCTTACGAGACAAGGATCCCCAGGCACGTAGCCTCGCTTGCTCGCGCGCTACGCGCAGGAACAGCACAGAGGGAAAGAGAGAGAGACAGAGAACGACGAGCGGGCAGCAGAACTGATGGATCAAGAGAGAAACTGAATCGGAGGAATAAAGAACACTGGAGGGAGACACAAGTAGAGCGAACAAGCCAGATGGACGGGGGCAGGAGACACACAGATCAGGCCAAAGAGGTGGAGAAAGTAAAATCGGTGACGGGCTGCAGGATGATAGAAAAGGCCACGGTTCAGCACAGAGGAGAACAACGGGACAGCAAGCTGGACAGGGGCATATAGCGAGAAACAAAGGGACAGGCAGCAGTATGGAGATACACAGACAAAGAGTTACGGGGAGGATGGAGGACAGAGAGAACAAGAGAAAAGGGACAGGGAGGGGGGCACAGATGGAGAAAGAAACATTGCAGAGAGAGAGAGGAAGAAAGCGACAGGGCAGAGGCAGAGAGGTAGAGAAAGGAAGAAAAAAGTAGCGACGAGTAAGAGGCCAGAGGGACAAGGAAAAGCCAGGAGGAAGGACAGAGTGAGAGAGAAAACAGGTGAGGGACACGACGCCAGACTGTGAAACAGAGAGCGCGACAGGGAGCAGGACGCTGGGACAGACAGCAAACGAGAGCAACAGAGAGAACGGCAGCGAGGCGGAGCACGAGAGAAAACAGGGACTGAGAGCAAGACCGAGGGGTGAAGCAATAAATAACGGGGCTGGGGAGCAGGACAGCAGAAGAGAGAGACAGAGAGGGGGACACATAGGACAACCGCAAACTGAGAGGGAGAAGGAGAAGAGCACAGAGGGTCACAGACAAAAAGAGAGGGACGGCAGAAAGAGAAAAACAAGACGAGGCAGAAGGACTGAGGAGCAGAGAGAAAAAGGGTACAGGGAAAAGGACAGAGATGCAGAAAACAAGGAAAGCCTGGAGCACAGGGCAAAACTGACAAGGACAGGGAGCGGGACAAAGGGATGGAGGAGTTAAAAACAGCGATGGGCCGCAGCACAGAGGAAGAGAGAGAAAAAGAGCAAGAGCAGCAAGGGAAGAAGAGTGACAGAAGGGTGTTGACAGGGACACGTACAAAGCGGGCTTGGGGGACACAGACATCGGAAGGGTAGAAAGGAAAGGGAGGGATGGGGAGCAAGACAGCGTGACAGAGGGAGTGGAGTGCAAGGATACACAAAAGCAGAGGGACTGGGAAGAGGAAAGAACGTCAGGGAGAGAAAGGCGAGGCTGGCGAGCAGGAGAGAGAGAGGTGGAGAATGAAAAAACAGCCATGGTCAGAAGAACAGAAATGCAGAGAAGAAAAAATTACTTCCAGGCAGCAGGACAGAGGGACAGAGCAAGAGCAAAAATATCAAGAGGGAGAAGGACAGGTAACACACAGCAGGACGCTGCAGGAGTGAGAGGGAGGGAACACAGAGCAAAGCAGAAGAATGAAGAGAGAAAAAAAAAAACAACCCAGCAAACAGAAAGGGAACCGGACAGAACTAGGCAGCAGGGCAGAGAGACGGAGAAAGAAAAAACAGGGACAAAGGGATAGAGAGGCAAAGAGAGGGATGGGGACCAGGACAGTGGGATACAAACAGGGAGTAGGACTCGAGATTGCAGAGAGAGAGGTCCAGGGAAGCAGGAAGAATGACAGAGAGAAAAAGGGGGGAGGGGGGTGGGGAGCAGGTCAGAGCGCTGGAGAAAGGAAAAACACTGCTGTGGAGCAGCAGAGGGGGACGGAGAAAGACAGACAGGGACGGGGAGCAGGGCAGAGAAACGGAGAGAGAAAATAAGCGATGGGGAGCAGGGCAGAGCACTAGGAAGAGGAAAATAAGACAAGGGAGAAGACCGAGAAGCTCAGAGAGAAAGAAGGGTCGAAAGGAAACGCCAGAGAGGTAGAGAAATCAAGAAATACAGGGACGAGGAGCCTTGCAGAGACGGAGCACGAAAATGTAGGGCCGGTGAGCGCGAAAGAGGGAGAGAGAGACGGGGGCAGGGGGAGGAGATGAAGAAGAAAGGAGAGATAAAGATGGCAACGGAGCGCAGGGGACACAGACAGAGAGAGAAAAAGGACAGTGAACAGGAAAAAAGGGACCGAGAAACAAAGAAAGGGTCAGATCTAGACAAAGAGACCAAGAAAGGGGCGGGGGGCGTGTGTGCAGGGAAACCCCAAAACAAACCAGCAAGGGGCTAGAGAACAGAGAGGGAGAGAAAGAGAAGAAAGGGCCATGAAGCAGGACAGAGAAGGAGAGAAAGGCAAAAAGGGAGAGCAAAAAGAGAGCCGGCTGGACAGGGAGGTACAGCAAGAAACGACCGGACAGCCAGCAGGACAGAGAAATAGAGACAGGGAGCCGGCTAGAGAAATTCTGAAGGGAGAAAAAGAGGGAGAGGGAGCAGGACACAAACACAGACAGAAGACGGGAGGTAAAGGGAAAGGAAAACAAAAGGAAAAAGAGAAAAAAAAAAAAAATCACAGCAGCGTGGGAGAGAGAAGGATCCAGGGGAGGGCCCGGGACGCAGAAGAGGGGCGACAGGGCCCCGAGGGCCCGCCACTCACCGCAGCTCTCGCTCTCCGCGCTCCCGGGAGACTCTGCCGCTTCAGACGCTTCTCCGTCCTGCTCTCCTCCATTCCTCTTCCGTAACTCCGGTCGCTTGGCTGTCCCCCACCTAAGAGAAAACGTCCATGTCTCGCAGCTCTTACGAGACAAGGCTCCCTACGCACGCAGCCGCGCTCGCGCGCTCCACAACCGGACCATGCTGCTGCTGGTGACACATACAGACCCTGCGGGGCACGCTGGCGGCCTGGCCTGCTGCGGGCTACCAAGACGGAGCCTTCCTCACCCGCAGCGCCAGGCAGCTGCCAGCCAGCTGGCCTTCCATTTCTTCTTCTTCTTCAGCCTTCTCGGGACTCTCCAGCTTCAGCCGCGCCACCTCCTGTCCGCAGCCACTCAGCGCTCCGCCTCTCCCTTTTCGCCCCCACGCCGCCAGCACAGTGAGGCCCGGCACACGCAGCCCACACAAGCCCGGAGCGGGCGCAGCCAACGGCATCCCCAGGGCACGAACGGACAAACGCGAACTCAGCGCAGCCCCTGCCACACATAAACAAGCAGCGGCGACCGCGTTCAGGGAGGCCGAGGCAGCCCGCACCACGGGCCTTGGGGGAGGCCGGGCGCTCCGGGACACAGGCTTCAGGGGACGTGCTGCAGCTGGGGGCGGCTGCGCGGGGCGAGCGGGGCCGGGGGAGCACTGCCGACTTGGGGGGGGGGGGGGTGCCCGCCTCCTTCTCCCATTCCCTTCCGTCACCTCCCGCCTCTGGCCCCGGGGCTGCCCGCACCCGGCTCGCCTCCTGCAGCCTGCCGCAGCGGCCGGCTCCAAGCTTCCCGTCCCACCACCCTCGAGCAGCCACCACGCACCCCCACACCCGCTGGAGGGGAGCCCGCGCCTCACCGCTGGCCTCTCTGCTCCCCCGCCGCCCCGGCACCGAACACCAGCCCGCCGCCATGCTGCTCCGCCGCACCGCGCATGCGCCACGAGCCGACGGCGCGCCGGAGGGGCCACACTCTGAGCCGAACGCCGGGCTGCAGTACCGCGTTGCGGCCAGGGGGCGGCGCCAGCGGGGCCGGGGGCGGCGCCAGCGGGGCCGGGGGCGGTGCCAGCGGGGCCGGGGGCGGAGCCAGCGGGGGCGGGGGCGGTGCCAGCGGGGGCGGCGCCAGCGGGGGCGGGGGCGGCGCCAGCGGGGGGCGGGGGCGGTGCCGGCGGCGCCAGCGGGGGCGGGGGCGGCGCCAGCGGGGGCGGGGGCGGCGCCAGCGGGGGCGGGGGCGGCGCCAGCGGGGGCGGGGGCGGCGCCAGCGGGGGCGGGGGCGGCGCCAGCGGGGGCGGGGGCGGCTCCAGCGGGGGCGGGGGCGGCGCCAGCGGGGGCGGGGGCGGCGCCAGCGGGGGCGGGGGCGGCGCCAGCGGGGGCGGGGGCGGCGCCAGCGGGGGCGGGGGGCGGCGCCAGCGGGGGCGGGGGCGGCGCCAGCGGGGGCGGGGGCGGCGCCAGCGGGGGCGGGGGCGGCGCCAGCGGGGGCGGGGGCGGCGCCAGCGGGGCGGGGGCGGCGCCAGCGGGGCGGGGGCGGCGCCAGCGGGGCGGGGGCGGCGCCAGCGGGGGCGGGGGCGGCGCCAGCGGGGGCGGGGGCGGCGCCAGCGGGGGCGGGGGCGGCGCCAGCGGGGGCGGCGCCAGCGGGGGCAAGGGCGGCGCCAGCGGGGGCAAGGGCGGCGCCAGCGGGGGCAAGGGCGGCGCCAGTGGGGGCAAGGGCGGCGCCAGCGGGGGCGGGGGCGGCGCCAGCGGGGGGCGGGGGCGGCGCCTGCGGGGGCGGGGGCGGCGCCTGCGGGGGCGGGGGCGGCGCCTGCGGGGGCGGGGGGCGGCGCCTGCGGGGGCGGGGGCGGCTCCCAGCGCCGGCTCCGGCTCCGAGCAGACCCCGACTCGCGGCTCCGACACGGCGCCGCACCCCTATCGCTCCTTGCCCTCGACACGGACCCCGCCCTCCCGGGGGCTTTTCCCCGGGACCCGCCGCTCCATCCAACCCCCCCCCCCCATACCCCGCGCTCACCTTCTCCCTCGCTGCAGCCGCAACCCGGCTATGGCTCCGCTCCTCCTTCGGCTCGCATCGGGCCCGGCACGGCAGCACCGGGCCCTCTACCGGCACAGGGAGGGGCCGTCGCCATCAGCCCCGCTGCCCGCACCTGGGGCTCTTCCGGCCCCGGCCCACGGCTGGAGCCCACGATGCCGTCATTGGGCAAACACAAAGACTCTCTGAAGCCCTTTGGGCACTTCAGCAAGCAGGCAGGCGTTCCTTATTGCAGCGCCGGACACACAGGGCACGGCTCCTCCCAGCGCGCAAAGCACCTGCGCCACTCGAGCGGCAGTACCGAACTTTGCTCACCGGGTGGCAGCAGCGAGCCCTTGGACACGGCGCCACCCGAGCCTCAGTACCGAACTTTGCTCACCGGGTGGCAGCAGCGAGCTCTTGGACACGGCGCCACCGCGCATTGGCGCCGCCCGAGCCGCAGTACCGAACTTTGCTCACCGGGTGGCAGCAGCGATCGTACCGGCCCCTCCACGGCCACCCGCGCCACGGCAGCACCGGCCCCTCCACGGCCACCCGCGCCACGGCAGCACCGAGCCCTCCACCGGCACAGGGAGGGGCCGTCGCCATCAGCCCCGCTGCCCGCACCTGGGGCTCCCCCGGCCCCGGCCCACGGCTGGACCCCGGCAGGAACAGGGGGCCGTCGCCCCAGCCCCACAGCCCGTCCCCTCCTCCCCTGGCCTCTGGCGCAGCCCCTCGTCCCGTGCAAACCAAGCACAAACGCAGCCGCCAGGGCAAAAGGGACCGCAGGTCTTTACTCAGTCACGCACCCAGCCAGTCCCGGGAGCCGCTCTGCTCCGGGCTCGGGGCCCCCGACGCTCCCTCTGCCCCTCCGACACCTCGGCACTCCTTCCCGCAGCTGCGCCCGTTGATCCAGCGGCGAACAGTCCGTCCGTCGCCTCCCGGAGAGACGCGCTGCTCGGCAGAGGCTGCCAAAAATGAGGAGCAGGGTGCAGGCCACTACAAGAGAGGAGAAAAGTGACAGGTGGCTGGACAGCGGCGGTGGAACGAGAAAGCACCAAGCAGGGAAAGGGACGGCGAGAGAAGGACGGGGACAGGCAGTCCCACAGAGACGGAGAAAGAAGCAGCAGCAAGAGAGCAAGAGCGGCAGCAGAAAGAAGAAGAGGGAGCAGGACACAGACCGAAAGTGAAGAACGGGGAGCAGGAAGGAGATGCAAAAAAAAAACCCTGCAGCATGACAGAGGAAAAAAGAATAGCGGCAGGGACCTGGACAAAGAGAGATGAGGAAATAGAATAGAATAGACATGGAGAAAGCAGTAGATCTGTGACGTGCTACGGAGCCGAGAAGGAAGGCCTCGAATCAAGGGACGAGGAGCCAGACAGAGAGCACCAAAGACAGCAAAAGTACTGACAGGCTACAGAGTAGGAGGAAAGCAAAACTAGTAACCGGGAGCTGAACAGAAAGAGGGGAAGAAGGAAAAAAATGCCACGGGCTGCAGGGCAGAAAGAGGGAGGACCTAAAAGATGGGGACAAGTCAGAGACAGATGGAGAAAGAAGGTACACAAGAGCAGAAAAAAAAAATAATCGTAGCAGTGGGGGAAAGAGAGGGAGCCGGGGAGGGCCCAGGATGCACAAGAGGGGTGACAGGGCCCCGAGGGCCCACGACTCACCGCAGCTCTCACTCTCGGTGCTGCCGGGAGACTTTGACACTTCCGATGTTTCTCTCCCCTTCTCTCTTCCCCTCTTCTTCCGCAACTCCAATCGTTTGGCTCTCCTGCACCTGAGAGAAAATGCATGTGGCTGTCTTAGAGCTCATACGAGACGTGCCTTCCTAGACAAGAAGCCTCAGGAACAGGACAGAGAAAAAGAGACAATATGATGAGTGGGAAGCAGAACACACGGATCGAGAGAGAACTTGAATCAGAGGAGTAAACAAGGCAGGAAAGAGAGATAAAGACAGGGAAGAAGCCACAAAAAAGGGCCTTTCTGGCCTCTACTCGCACCCCCCGGCCTCCTTTTTTTTCTGGCCTCTACTCTCGCCCCCAGCCTCCCACCCCTCTGCAGCCTCCCACCCCTTTCCGGCCTCCTTTTTTTTCCTGGCCTCTACTCCCCCCTCCTCGCCCCCCCCCCCCCCCCCCCCCCCCCCCGCCTCCCACCCCTCGATAGCCTCCTAACTCCCTTTTTGCTGGCCTCTACTTAATTCAGCTTCCCACCCCTCTGCAACCTCCTACCTCTTTCCAGCCTCCACTCCGCCCCCCCAGCTTCCCACCCTTTTTCAGCCTCCCACCACCGTCCCACGCAGTGCAGGACACACTGACAGAGAGAGAAAAAGGACAGGCAACAGGAAGAAACGTACTAAGAAACAAAGAAAGGGTCAGACGAAGAAGGGGGTGGGTGGTCAGGGTTGGAACCCCAACACAAACCAGCAAGGGGATAGAGGACAGACAGAGAGGAAGACAAGAACGGGCCGGGAAGCAGGAAGAGAAGGAGAGAAAGGCAAAAAGGGAGAGCCGGCTGCACAGGCAGGTACAGCAAGAAACGACCGGACAGGCAGCAGGATCGAGAAAGAGAGACAGAAAAACTGGGGACAGGAAGCAGGACAGAGGGACGGCGAGAGGAAACAAGGGCCAGGGAGCAGGACAGCGGTGGAAAAAGAGGCACTGGGGCAGCAGGACAGAAAGAGAAGGAAGAAAGGCCAGAACAAGGACGGGGAATAACAGCAAAGGGAAAGAGAAGGACAAGGAGCGGGACAGATTGTCAGAGAAAGACAGGGACAGGGAGCGGGACAAGGTGATACTGAGAGAGAAAAAGGGGACAAGGAGGCAGGACAAAGTGAAAGACAGGCACAAGTAAGAGACGGGGGAGCAGGACAGAGACGGAGGGGGAAAAGCCTCAGCTGGGCAGCAGGAGACAGAGGCGGAGAAGGGAAAAAACAGCACCGGGCTGAGGGACCCTGAGGGAGGAATTAAAAAACAAACACAGGGAGCAGGACAAAACGACAGAGAGAGAGAAAAGGGACAGAGCAGGACAGCGTTGGGGGGAGAAATGCGACCGTGACGGGCAGCGGGAGAGAGGTATGGAGAAAGAAAAAAAATACCGAGGAAGAGAGAAAGGAAACAAGGGACAGCGAGCTGCACAGGGGGATCGAGAAAGAAAGGATGGGAGAGGGAATGGCGCAGAGAGAGAAAGGCAGAAAAAACAGCAAGAGGAAGCAGGGCAAAAGGACAGCAAGAGGAAAAAGGAAAGGGACAGGGAGCTGGACAGAGATGGGAAAAAAAGCAGCGGCGACACACGAAAAGAGACAGAAAGAGAAGGGCACAAAAGGATAGATGAGGACAGCGGCAGGATGGAGACGCAGAACAAAACCTGGGACGGTCAACCTGGGTGGGCGGGGAGCAGGTCAGAGAGCCGGAGAAAGGAAAAACTCTGCTGTGGAGCAGCAGAGGGGGACGGAGAAAGAGAGAGAGGGACGGGGAGCAGGGCAGAGAAACGGAGAGAGAAAATAAGCGATGGGGAGCAGGGCAGAGCACTAGGAAGAGGAAAATAAGACAAGGGACAAGACCGAGGAGCTCAGAGAGAAAGAAGGGTCGAAAGGAAACGCCAGAGAGGTAGAGAAATCAAGAAATACAGGGACGAGGAGCCTTGCAGAGACGGAGCACGAAAATGTAGGGCCGGTGAGCGCGAAAGAGGGAGAGAGAGACGGGGGCAGGGGGAGGAGATGAAGAAGAAAGGAGAGATAAAGATGGCAACGGAGCGCAGGGGACACAGACAGAGAGAGAAAAAGGACAGTGAACAGGAAAAAAGGGACCGAGAAACAAAGAAAGGGTCAGATCTAGACAAAGAGACCAAGAAAGGGGCGGGGGACGTGTGTGCAGGGAAACCCCAAAACAAACCAGCAAGGGGCTAGAGAACAGAGAGGGAGAGAAAGAGAAGAAAGGGCCACGAAGCAGGACAGAGAAGGAGAGAAAGGCAAAAAGGGAGAGCAAAAAGAGAGCCGGCTGGACAGGGAGGTACAGCAAGAAACGACCGGACAGCCAGCAGGACAGAGAAAGAGAGACAGGGAGCCGGCTAGAGAAATTCTGAAGGGAGAAAAAGAGGGAGAGGGAGCAGAACACACACACAGACAGAAGACGGGAGGTACAGGGAAAGGAAAACAAAAGGAAAAAGAAAAAAAAAAAAAAATCACAGCAGCGTGGGAGAGAGAAGGATCCAGGGGAGGGCCCGGGACGCAGAAGAGGGGCGACAGGGCCCCGAGGGCCCGCCACTCACCGCGGCTCTCGCTCTCCGCGCTCCCGGGAGACTCTGCCGCTTCAGATGCTTCTCTCTCCTGCTCTCCTCCATTCCTCTTCCGTAACTCCGGTCGCTTGGCTGTCCCCCACCTAAGAGAAAACGTCCATGTCTCGCAGCTCTTACGAGACAAGGATCCCCAGGCACGTAGCCTCGCTTGCTCGCGCGCTACGCGCAGGAACAGCACAGAGGGAAAGAGAGAGAGACAGAGAACGACGAGCGGGCAGCAGAACTGATGGATCAAGAGAGAAACTGAATCGGAGGAATAAAGAACACTGGAGGGAGACACAAGTAGAGCGAACAAGCCAGATGGACGGGGGCAGGAGACACACAGATCAGGCCAAAGAGGTGGAGAAAGTAAAATCGGTGACGGGCTGCAGGATGATAGAAAAGGCCACGGTTCAGCACAGAGGAGAACAACGGGACAGCAAGCTGGACAGGGGCATATAGCGAGAAACAAAGGGACAGGCAGCAGTATGGAGATACACAGACAAAGAGTTACGGGGAGGATGGAGGACAGAGAGAACAAGAGAAAAGGGACAGGGAGGGGGGCACAGATGGAGAAAGAAACATTGCAGAGAGAGAGAGGAAGAAAGCGACAGGGCAGAGGCAGAGAGGTAGAGAAAGGAAGAAAAAAGTAGCGACGAGTAAGAGGCCAGAGGGACAAGGAAAAGCCAGGAGGAAGGACAGAGTGAGAGAGAAAACAGGTGAGGGACACGACGCCAGACTGTGAAACAGAGAGCGCGACAGGGAGCAGGACGCTGGGACAGACAGCAAACGAGAGCAACAGAGAGAACGGCAGCGAGGCGGAGCACGAGAGAAAACAGGGACTGAGAGCAAGACCGAGGGGTGAAGCAATAAATAACGGGGCTGGGGAGCAGGACAGCAGAAGAGAGAGACAGAGAGGGGGACACATAGGACAACCGCAAACTGAGAGGGAGAAGGAGAAGAGCACAGAGGGTCACAGACAAAAAGAGAGGGACGGCAGAAAGAGAAAAACAAGACGAGGCAGAAGGACTGAGGAGCAGAGAGAAAAAGGGTACAGGGAAAAGGACAGAGATGCAGAAAACAAGGAAAGCCTGGAGCACAGGGCAAAACTGACAAGGACAGGGAGCGGGACAAAGGGATGGAGGAGTTAAAAACAGCGATGGGCCGCAGCACAGAGGAAGAGAGAGAAAAAGAGCAAGAGCAGCAAGGGAAGAAGAGTGACAGACAGAAGGGTGTTGACAGGGACACGTACAAAGCGGGCTTGGGGGACACAGACATCGGAAGGGTAGAAAGGAAAGGGAGGGATGGGGAGCAAGACAGCGTGACAGAGGGAGTGGAGTGCAAGGATACACAAAAGCAGAGGGACTGGGAAGAGGAAAGAACGTCAGGGAGAGAAAGGCGAGGCTGGCGAGCAGGAGAGAGAGAGGTGGAGAATGAAAAAACAGCCATGGTCAGAAGAACAGAAATGCAGAGAAGAAAAAATTACTTCCAGGCAGCAGGACAGAGGGACAGAGCAAGAGCAAAAATATCAAGAGGGAGAAGGACAGGTAACACACAGCAGGACGCTGCAGGAGTGAGAGGGAGGGAACACAGAGCAAAGCAGAAGAATGAAGAGAGAAAAAAAAAAACAACCCAGCAAACAGAAAGGGAACCGGACAGAACTAGGCAGCAGGGCAGAGAGACGGAGAAAGAAAAAACAGGGACAAAGGGATAGAGAGGCAAAGAGAGGGATGGGGACCAGGACAGTGGGATACAAACAGGGAGTAGGACTCGAGATTGCAGAGAGAGAGGTCCAGGGAAGCAGGAAGAATGACAGAGAGAAAAAGGGGGGAGGGGGGTGGGGAGCAGGTCAGAGCGCTGGAGAAAGGAAAAACACTGCTGTGGAGCAGCAGAGGGGGACGGAGAAAGACAGACAGGGACGGGGAGCAGGGCAGAGAAACGGAGAGAGAAAATAAGCGATGGGGAGCAGGGCAGAGCACTAGGAAGAGGAAAATAAGACAAGGGAGAAGACCGAGAAGCTCAGAGAGAAAGAAGGGTCGAAAGGAAACGCCAGAGAGGTAGAGAAATCAAGAAATACAGGGACGAGGAGCCTTGCAGAGACGGAGCACGAAAATGTAGGGCCGGTGAGCGCGAAAGAGGGAGAGAGAGACGGGGGCAGGGGGAGGAGATGAAGAAGAAAGGAGAGATAAAGATGGCAACGGAGCGCAGGGGACACAGACAGAGAGAGAAAAAGGACAGTGAACAGGAAAAAAGGGACCGAGAAACAAAGAAAGGGTCAGATCTAGACAAAGAGACCAAGAAAGGGGCGGGGGGCGTGTGTGCAGGGAAACCCCAAAACAAACCAGCAAGGGGCTAGAGAACAGAGAGGGAGAGAAAGAGAAGAAAGGGCCATGAAGCAGGACAGAGAAGGAGAGAAAGGCAAAAAGGGAGAGCAAAAAGAGAGCCGGCTGGACAGGGAGGTACAGCAAGAAACGACCGGACAGCCAGCAGGACAGACAAATAGAGACAGGGAGCCGGCTAGAGAAATTCTGAAGGGAGAAAAAGAGGGAGAGGGAGCAGAACACAAACACAGACAGAAGACGGGAGGTACAGGGAAAGGAAAACAAAAGGAAAAAGAAAAAAAAAAAAAAATCACAGCAGCGTGGGAGAGAGAAGGATCCAGGGGAGGGCCCGGGACGTAGAAGAGGGGCGACAGGGCCCCGAGGGCCCGCCACTCACCGCAGCTCTCGCTCTCCGCGCTCCCGGGAGACTCTGCCGCTTCAGACGCTTCTCTCTCCTGCTCTCCTCCATTCCTCTTCCGTAACTCCGGTCGCTTGGCTGTCCCCCACCTAAGAGAAAACGTCCATGTCTCGCAGCTCTTACGAGACAAGGATCCCCAGGCACGTAGCCTCGCTTGCTCGCGCGCTACGCGCAGGAACAGCACAGAGGGAAAGAGAGAGAGACAGAGAACGACGAGCGGGCAGCAGAACTGATGGATCAAGAGAGAAACTGAATCGGAGGAATAAAGAACACTGGAGGGAGACACAAGTAGAGCGAACAAGCCAGATGGACGGGGGCAGGAGACACACAGATCAGGCCAAAGAGGTGGAGAAAGTAAAATCGGTGACGGGCTGCAGGATGATAGAAAAGGCCACGGTTCAGCACAGAGGAGAACAACGGGACAGCAAGCTGGACAGGGGCATATAGCGAGAAACAAAGGGACAGGCAGCAGTATGGAGATACACAGACAAAGAGTTACGGGGAGGATGGAGGACAGAGAGAACAAGAGAAAAGGGACAGGGAGGGGGGCACAGATGGAGAAAGAAACATTGCAGAGAGAGAGAGGAAGAAAGCGACAGGGCAGAGGCAGAGAGGTAGAGAAAGGAAGAAAAAAGTAGCGACGAGTAAGAGGCCAGAGGGACAAGGAAAAGCCAGGAGGAAGGACAGAGTGAGAGAGAAAACAGGTGAGGGACACGACGCCAGACTGTGAAACAGAGAGCGCGACAGGGAGCAGGACGCTGGGACAGACAGCAAACGAGAGCAACAGAGAGAACGGCAGCGAGGCGGAGCACGAGAGAAAACAGGGACTGAGAGCAAGACCGAGGGGTGAAGCAATAAATAACGGGGCTGGGGAGCAGGACAGCAGAAGAGAGAGACAGAGAGGGGGACACATAGGACAACCGCAAACTGAGAGGGAGAAGGAGAAGAGCACAGAGGGTCACAGACAAAAAGAGAGGGACGGCAGAAAGAGAAAAACAAGACGAGGCAGAAGGACTGAGGAGCAGAGAGAAAAAGGGTACAGGGAAAAGGACAGAGATGCAGAAAACAAGGAAAGCCTGGAGCACAGGGCAAAACTGACAAGGACAGGGAGCGGGACAAAGGGATGGAGGAGTTAAAAACAGCGATGGGCCGCAGCACAGAGGAAGAGAGAGAAAAAGAGCAAGAGCAGCAAGGGAAGAAGAGTGACAGACAGAAGGGTGTTGACAGGGACACGTACAAAGCGGGCTTGGGGGACACAGACATCGGAAGGGTAGAAAGGAAAGGGAGGGATGGGGAGCAAGACAGCGTGACAGAGGGAGTGGAGTGCAAGGATACACAAAAGCAGAGGGACTGGGAAGAGGAAAGAACGTCAGGGAGAGAAAGGCGAGGCTGGCGAGCAGGAGAGAGAGAGGTGGAGAATGAAAAAACAGCCATGGTCAGAAGAACAGAAATGCAGAGAAGAAAAAATTACTTCCAGGCAGCAGGACAGAGGGACAGAGCAAGAGCAAAAATATCAAGAGGGAGAAGGACAGGTAACACACAGCAGGACGCTGCAGGAGTGAGAGGGAGGGAACACAGAGCAAAGCAGAAGAATGAAGAGAGAAAAAAAAAAACAACCCAGCAAACAGAAAGGGAACCGGACAGAACTAGGCAGCAGGGCAGAGAGACGGAGAAAGAAAAAACAGGGACAAAGGGACAGAGAGGCAAAGAGAGGGATGGGGACCAGGACAGTGGGATACAAACAGGGAGTAGGACTCGAGATTGCAGAGAGAGAGGTCCAGGGAAGCAGGAAGAATGACAGAGAGAAAAAGGGGGGAGGGGGGTGGGGAGCAGGTCAGAGCGCTGGAGAAAGGAAAAACACTGCTGTGGAGCAGCAGAGGGGGACGGAGAAAGACAGACAGGGACGGGGAGCAGGGCAGAGAAACGGAGAGAGAAAATAAGCGATGGGGAGCAGGGCAGAGCACTAGGAAGAGGAAAATAAGACAACGGAGAAGACCGAGAAGCTCAGAGAGAAAGAAGGGTCGAAAGGAAACGCCAGAGAGGTAGAGAAATCAAGAAATACAGGGACGAGGAGCCTTGCAGAGACGGAGCACGAAAATGTAGGGCCGGTGAGCACGAAAGAGGGAGAGAGAGACGGGGGCAGGGGGAGGAGATGAAGAAGAAAGGAGAGATAAAGATGGCAACGGAGCGCAGGGGACACAGACAGAGAGAGAAAAAGGACAGTGAACAGGAAAAAAGGGACCGAGAAACAAAGAAAGGGTCAGATCTAGACAAAGAGACCAAGAAAGGGGCGGGGGGCGTGTGTGCAGGGAAACCCCAAAACAAACCAGCAAGGGGCTAGAGAACAGAGAGGGAGAGAAAGAGAAGAAAGGGCCACGAAGCAGGACAGAGAAGGAGAGAAAGGCAAAAAGGGAGAGCAAAAAGAGAGCCGGCTGGACAGGGAGGTACAGCAAGAAACGACCGGACAGCCAGCAGGACAGAGAAAGAGAGACAGGGAGCCGGCTAGAGAAATTCTGAAGGGAGAAAAAGAGGGAGAGGGAGCAGAACACACACACAGACAGAAGACGGGAGGTACAGGGAAAGGAAAACAAAAGGAAAAAGAAAAAAAAAAAAAAATCACAGCAGCGTGGGAGAGAGAAGGATCCAGGGGAGGGCCCGGGACGCAGAAGAGGGGCGACAGGGCCCCGAGGGCCCGCCACTCACCGCGGCTCTCGCTCTCCGCGCTCCCGGGAGACTCTGCCGCTTCAGACGCTTCTCCGTCCTGCTCTCCTCCATTCCTCTTCCGTAACTCCGGTCGCTTGGCTGTCCCCCACCTAAGACAAAACGTCCATGTCTCGCAGCTCTTACGAGACAAGGCTCCCTACGCACGCAGCCACGCTCGCGCGCTCCACAACCGGACCATGCTGCTGCTGGTGACACATACAGACCCTGCGGGGCACGCTGGCGGCCTGGCCTGCTGCGGGCTACCAAGACGGAGCCTTCCTCACCCGCAGCGCCAGGCAGCTGCCAGCCAGCTGGCCTTCCATTTCTTCTTCTTCTTCAGCCTTCTCGGGACTCTCCAGCTTCAGCCGCGCCACCTCCTGTCCGCAGCCACTCAGCGCTCCGCCTCTCCCTTTTCGCCCCCACGCCGCCAGCACAGCGAGGCCCGGCACACGCAGCCCACAAAAGCCCGGAGCGGGCGCAGCCAACGGCATCCCCAGGGCACGAACGGACAAACGCGAACTCAGCGCGGCCCCTGCCACACATAAACAAGCAGCGGCGACCGCGTTCAGGGAGGCCGAGGCAGCCCGCACCACGGGCCTTGGGGGAGGCCGGGCGCTCCGGGACACAGGCTTCAGGGGACGTGAGGCAGCTGGGGGCGGCTGCGCGGGGCGAGCGGGGCCGGGGGAGCACTGCCGACTTGGGGGGGGGGGGGGGGGTGCCCGCCTCCTTCTCCCATTCCCTTCCGTCACCTCCCGCCTCTGGCCCCGGGGCTGCCCGCACCCGGCTCGCCTCCTGCAGCCTGCCGCAGCGGCCGGCTCCAAGCTTCCCGTCCCACCACCCTCGAGCAGCCACCACGCACCCCCGCACCCGCCAGAGGGGAGCCCGCGCCTCACCGCTGGCCTCTCTGCTCCCCCGCCGCCCCGGCACCGGACACCAGCCCGCCGCCATGCTGCTCCGCCGCACCGCGCATGCGCCACGAGCCGACGGCGCGCCGGAGGGGCCACACTCTGAGCCGAACGCCGGGCTGCAGTACCGCGTTGCGGCCAGGGGGCGGCGGGGGCGAGGGCGGCGCCAGCGGGGCCGGGGGCGGCGCCAGCGGGGCCGGGGGCGGCGCCAGCGGGGGCGGGGGCGGCGCCAGCGGGGGCGGGGGCGGCGCCAGCGGGGGCGGGGGCGGCGCCAGCGGGGGCGGGGGCGGCGCCAGCGGGGGCGGGGGCGGCGCCAGCGGGGGCGGGGGCGGCGCCTGCGGGGGCGGGGGCGGCGCCTGCGGGGGCGGGGGCGGCGCCTGCGGGGGCGGGGGCGGCGCCTGCGGGGGCGGGGGCGGCGCCAGCGGGGGCGGGGGCGGCGCCAGCGGGGGCGGGGGCGGCGCCAGCGGGGCGGGGGCGGCGCCAGCGGGGGCGGAGCCGGCGCCCAGCGCCGGCTCCGGCTCCGAGCAGACCCCGACTCGCGGCTCCGACACGGCGCCGCACCCCCATCGCTCCTTGCCCCCGACACGGACCCCGCCCTCCCGGGGGCTTTTCCCCGGGACCCGCCGCTCCATCCAACCCCCCCCCCCATACCCCGCGCTCACCTTCTCCCTCGCTGCAGCCGCAACCCGGCTATGGCTCCGCTCCTCCTTCGGCTCGCATCGGGCCCGGCACGGCAGCACCGGGCCCTCTACCGGCAGAGGGAGGGGCCGTCGCCATCAGCCCCGCTGCCCGCACCTGGGGCTCTTCCGGCCCCGGCCCACGGCTGGAGCCCACGATGCCGTCATTGGGCAAACACAAAGACTCTCTGAAGCCCTTTGGGCACTTCAGCAAGCAGGCAGGCGTTCCTTATTGCAGCGCCGGACACACAGGGCACGGCTCCTCCCAGCGCGCAAAGCACCTGCGCCACTCGAGCCGCAGTACCGAACTTTGCTCACCGGGTGGCAGCAGCGAGCTCTTGGACACGGCGCCACCGCGCATTGGCGCCGCCCGAGCCGCAGTACCGAACTTTGCTCACCGGGTGGCAGCAGCGAGCCCTTGGACACGGCGCCACCGCGCATTGGCGCCGCCCGAGCCGCAGTACCGAACTTTGCTCACCGGGTGGCAGCAGCGATCGTACCGGCCCCTCCACGGCCACCCGCGCCACGGCAGCACCGGGCCCTCCACCGGCACAGGGAGCGGCCGTCGCCATCAGCCCCGCTGCCCGCACCTGGGGCTCCCCCGGCCCCGGCCCACGGCTGGACCCCGGCAGGAACAGGGGGCCGTCGCCCCAGCCCCACAGCCCGTCCCCTCCTCCCCTGGCCTCTGGCGCAGCCCCTCGTCCCGTGCAAACCAAGCACAAACGCAGCCGCCAGGGCAAAAGGGACCGCAGGTCTTTACTCAGTCACGCACCCAGCCAGTCCCGGGAGCCGCTCTGCTCCGGGGCTCGGGGCCCCCGACGCTCCCTCTGCCCCTCCGACACCTCGGCACTCCTTCCCGCAGCTGCGCCCGTTGATCCAGCGGCGAACAGTCCGTCCGTCGCCTCCCGGAGCGACGCGCTGCTCGGCAGAGGCTGCCAAAAATGAGGAGCAGGGTGCAGGCCACTACAAGAGAGGAGAAAAGTGACAGGTGGCTGGACAGCGGCGGTGGAACGAGAAAGCACCAAGCAGGGAAAGGGACGGCGAGAGAAGGACGGGGACAGGCAGTCCCACAGAGACGGAGAAAGAAGCAGCAGCAAGAGAGCAAGAGCGGCAGCAGAAAGAAGAAGAGGGAGCAGGACACAGACCGAAAGTGAAGAACGGGGAGCAGGAAGGAGATGCAAAAAAAAACCCTGCAGCATGACAGAGGAAAAAAGAATAGCGGCAGGGACCTGGACAAAGAGAGATGAGGAAATAGAATAGAATAGACATGGAGAAAGCAGCAGATCTGTGACGTGCTACGGAGCCGAGAAGGAAGGCCTCGAATCAAGGGACGAGGAGGCAGACAGAGAGCACCAAAGACAGCAAAAGTACTGACAGGCTACAGAGTAGGAGGAAAGCAAAACTAGTAACCGGGAGCTGAACAGCAAGAGGGGAAGAAGGAAAAAAATGCCACGGGCTGCAGGGCAGAAAGAGGGAGGACCTAAAAGATGGGGACAAGTCAGAGACAGATGGAGAAAGAAGGTACACAAGAGCAGCAAAAAAAAATAATCGTAGCAGTGGGGGAAAGAGAGGGAGCCGGGGAGGGCCCAGGATGCACAAGAGGGGTGACAGGGCCCCGAGGGCCCACGACTCACCGCAGCTCTCACTCTCGGTGCTGCCGGGAGACTTTGACACTTCAGATGTTTCTCTCCCCTTCTCTCTTCCCTTCTTCTTCCGCAACTCCAATCGTTTGGCTCTCCTGCACCTGAGAGAAAATGCATGTGGCTGTCTTAGAGCTCATACGAGACGTGGCTTCCTAGACAAGAAGCCTCAGGAACAGGACAGAGAAAAAGAGAGAATATGATGAGTGGGAAGCAGAACACACGGATCGAGAGAGAACTTGAATCAGAGGAGTAAACAAGGCAGGAAAGAGAGATAAAGACAGGGAAGAAGCCACAAAAACGGGCCTTTCTGGCCTCTACTCGCACCCCCCGGCCTCCTTTTTTTTCTGGCCTCTACTCTCGCCCCCAGCCTCCCACCCCTCTGCAGCCTCCCACCCCTTTCCGGCCTCCCTTTTTTTCTGGCCTCTACTCTCGCCCCCAGCCTCCCACCCCTCTGCAGCCTCCCACCCCTTTCCGGCCTCCTTTTTTTTCCTGGCCTCTACTCCCCCCTCCTCGCCCCCCCCCCCCCCCCCGCCTCCCACCCCTCGATAGCCTCCTAACTCCCTTTTTGCTGGCCTCTACTTAATTCAGCTTCCCACCCCTCTGCAACCTCCTACCTCTTTCCAGCCTCCACTCCGCCCCCCCAGCTTCCCACCCTTTTTCAGCCTCCCACCACCGTCCCACGCAGTGCAGGACACACTGACAGAGAGAGAAAAAGGACAGGCAACAGGAAGAAACGTACTAAGAAACAAAGAAAGGGTCAGACGAAGAAGGGGGTGGGTGGTCAGGGTTGGAACCCCAACACAAACCAGCAAGGGGATAGAGGACAGACAGAGAGGAAGACAAGAACGGGCCGGGAAGCAGGAAGAGAAGGAGAGAAAGGCAAAAAGGGAGAGCCGGCTGCACAGGCAGGTACAGCAAGAAACGACCGGACAGGCAGCAGGATCGAGAAAGAGAGACAGAAAAACTGGGGACAGGAAGCAGGACAGAGGGACGGCGAGAGGAAACAAGGGCCAGGGAGCAGGACAGCGGTGGAAAAAGAGGCACTGGGGCAGCAGGACAGAAAGAGAAGGAAGAAAGGCCAGAACAAGGACGGGGAATAACAGCAAAGGGAAAGAGAAGGACAAGGAGCGGGACAGATTGTCAGAGAAAGACAGGGACAGGGAGCGGGACAAGGTGATACTGAGAGAGAAAAAGGGGACAAGGAGGCAGGACAAAGTGAAAGACAGGCACAAGTAAGAGACGGGGGAGCAGGACAGAGACGGAGGGGGAAAAGCCTCAGCTGGGCAGCAGGAGACAGAGGCGGAGAAGGGAAAAAACAGCACCGGGCTGAGGGACCCTGAGGGAGGAATTAAAAAACAAACACAGGGAGCGGGACAAAACGACAGAGAGAGAGAAAAGGGACAGAGCAGGACAGCGTTGGGGGGAGAAATGCGACCGTGACGGGCAGCGGGAGAGAGGTATGGAGAAAGAAAAAAAATACCGAGGAAGAGAGAAAGGAAACAAGGGACAGCGAGCTGCACAGGGGGATCGAGAAAGAAAGGATGGGAGAGGGAATGGCGCAGAGAGAGAAAGGCAGAAAAAACAGCAAGAGGAAGCAGGGCAAAAGGACAGCAAGAGGAAAAAGGAAAGGGACAGGGAGCTGGACAGAGATGGGAAAAAAAGCAGCGGGGACACACGAAAAGAGACAGAAAGAGAAGGGCACAAAAGGATAGATGAGGACAGCGGCAGGATGGAGACGCAGAACAAAACCTGGGACGGTCAACCTGGGTGGGCGGGGAGCGGGTCAGAGAGCCGGAGAAAGGAAAAACTCTGCTGTGGAGCAGCCGAGGGGGACGGAGAAAGACAGACAGGGACGGGGAGCAGGGCAGAGAAACGGAGAGAGAAAATAAGCGATGGGGAGCAGGGCAGAGCACTAGGAAGAGGAAAATAAGACAAGGGACAAGACCGAGGAGCTCAGAGAGAAAGAAGGGTCGAAAGGAAACGCCAGAGAGGTAGAGAAATCAAGAAATACAGGGACGAGGAGCCTTGCAGAGACGGAGCACGAAAATGTAGGGCCGGTGAGCGCGAAAGAGGGAGAGAGAGACGGGGGCAGGGGGAGGAGATGAAGAAGAAAGGAGAGATAAAGATGGCAACGGAGCGCAGGGGACACAGACAGAGAGAGAAAAAGGACAGTGAACAGGAAAAAAGGGACCGAGAAACAAAGAAAGGGTCAGATCTAGACAAAGAGACCAAGAAAGGGGCGGGGGGCGTGTGTGCAGGGAAACCCCAAAACAAACCAGCAAGGGGCTAGAGAACAGAGAGGGAGAGAAAGAGAAGAAAGGGCCACGAAGCAGGACAGAGAAGGAGAGAAAGGCAAAAAGGGAGAGCAAAAAGAGAGCCGGCTGGACAGGGAGGTACAGCAAGAAACGACCGGACAGCCAGCAGGACAGAGAAATAGAGACAGGGAGCCGGCTAGAGAAATTCTGAAGGGAGAAAAAGAGGGAGAGGGAGCAGAACACACACACAGACAGAAGACGGGAGGTACAGGGAAAGGAAAACAAAAGGAAAAAGAAAAAAAAAAAAAAAATCACAGCAGCGTGGGAGAGAGAAGGATCCAGGGGAGGGCCCGGGACGCAGAAGAGGGGCGACAGGGCCCCGAGGGCCCGCCACTCACCGCGGCTCTCGCTCTCCGCGCTCCCGGGAGACTCTGCCGCTTCAGACGCTTCTCTCTCCTGCTCTCCTCCATTCCTCTTCCGTAACTCCGGTCGCTTGGCTGTCCCCCACCTAAGAGAAAACGTCCATGTCTCGCAGCTCTTACGAGACAAGGATCCCCAGGCACGTAGCCTCGCTTGCTCGCGCGCTACGCGCAGGAACAGCACAGAGGGAAAGAGAGAGAGACAGAGAACGACGAGCGGGCAGCAGAACTGATGGATCAAGAGAGAAACTGAATCGGAGGAATAAAGAACACTGGAGGGAGACACAAGTAGAGCGAACAAGCCAGATGGACGGGGGCAGGAGACACACAGATCAGGCCAAAGAGGTGGAGAAAGTAAAATCGGTGACGGGCTGCAGGATGATAGAAAAGGCCACGGTTCAGCACAGAGGAGAACAACGGGACAGCAAGCTGGACAGGGGCATATAGCGAGAAACAAAGGGACAGGCAGCAGTATGGAGATACACAGACAAAGAGTTACGGGGAGGATGGAGGACAGAGAGAACAAGAGAAAAGGGACAGGGAGGGGGGCACAGATGGAGAAAGAAACATTGCAGAGAGAGAGAGGAAGAAAGCGACAGGGCAGAGGCAGAGAGGTAGAGAAAGGAAGAAAAAAGTAGCGACGAGTAAGAGGCCAGAGGGACAAGGAAAAGCCAGGAGGAAGGACAGAGTGAGAGAGAAAACAGGTGAGGGACACGACGCCAGACTGTGAAACAGAGAGCGCGACAGGGAGCAGGACGCTGGGACAGACAGCAAACGAGAGCAACAGAGAGAACGGCAGCGAGGCGGAGCACGAGAGAAAACAGGGACTGAGAGCAAGACCGAGGGGTGAAGCAATAAATAACGGGGCTGGGGAGCAGGACAGCAGAAGAGAGAGACAGAGAGGGGGACACATAGGACAACCGCAAACTGAGAGGGAGAAGGAGAAGAGCACAGAGGGTCACAGACAAAAAGAGAGGGACGGCAGAAAGAGAAAAACAAGACGAGGCAGAAGGACTGAGGAGCAGAGAGAAAAAGGGTACAGGGAAAAGGACAGAGATGCAGAAAACAAGGAAAGCCTGGAGCACAGGGCAAAACTGACAAGGACAGGGAGCGGGACAAAGGGATGGAGGAGTTAAAAACAGCGATGGGCCGCAGCACAGAGGAAGAGAGAGAAAAAGAGCAAGAGCAGTGTTCTGGTTTCGGCTGCCGCCGGCAACAAAAGCGCCACGCGGCCGCCCCTCCCCCCGCCGGCGTGCGGAGGAGAATGGAAAGAAAGAGGCAGAAACTGGTGGGTCGGGATAAGGGCAGTTTAACAGAACAGCAAACAGAGGGAAAACAGGAACAACAACGATACAAATAAGGAGAAAACACAACCACGAACCGTACAACAGCCGCTCTCCCGAAACCGGACCGGCGCTGCGCCCGCCCCAAGCCGCGAGAGCCTTCCCGCCGCGCCGCCCTCCTCCCCCCCACCGGAACCCAGCGTGACGTCACATGGTATGGAATACCAGGCTCTGTTTGGCCAGGTGGGGTCAGCCCCCACCCCCCGGCTGTGCCCCTTCCTGGATTCCAGTGAAAATTAACCCTGTTCTGGCCACACCCAGGACATTATCCACCCCTTATTCCATACCATCTACGTCATGCCCAGGTCCCCCATTGTCCAGTTGATCACCACCACTTCTCCTGTCTCCAGATATCATTCCTTTAGTCTATGGATCATCACTCTAAAGTGTCCATTGAGTTCATTTAATCCATGACTTCAGGCTCCATCTGTCGTTATGGTCTTCCGTGGCAGGGGAGGTGATGTGTGGTGATGGGCGGTCACTTGCTGCATCCGGAGCTCACGGCTGATGTATCTGGTGCGGCCCGTGCCCACAGTCTGCAGGAGATGTTGATCTTGATGAAGTTGCTGGATGCTAGTTATTGAAAACCAGGTCCAGTTCCATCATCGCTGTGCTCTGCTAGGTTTTCATTGAAAAAGTCCATCCTTCTTTAATCTGGACGATTCTTACTATGCTACTACTGGTACAACATATAACAATTATAACAGTGATAACAGACAGTGACAGGGTTATTTAACAACTAACTTTATACAATTTATTTATGGACTATTCTCGCCCAAAATTAAATCCCCATGAGGTACACATCGGACTTCCCCATCCTTCCGCATTACCCACCAGGTACACCCAGGTCCTTGAGCAAAAACAATCCCCCGGACGGGCTTGCCTTTGCCCGAGGCAGGACTAACCCAAACTGTCTTCCCTAACATGTTCCGCATGTGCACTACAGGGACTTTATCCCCTTCTACGGGGCGCTGAGGTTTTGACTGGGCAGGACCAGCCCGGTTGGTGGACCCTCTGGTGTTAACCAACCAGGTGGCCTTTGCTAAATGGGTATCCCAGTTCTTGAAAGTCCCACCCCCCATTGCCCTCAAAGTGGTTTTTAGCAGCCCATTGTAACGTTCGATCTTTCCAGAGGCTGGTGCATGGTAGGGGATGTGATACACCCACTCAATACCGTGTTCTTTGGCCCAGGTGTCTATGAGGCTGTTGCGAAAGTGAGTCCCGTTGTCCGACTCGATTCTTTCGGGGGTGCCATGTCGCCACAGGACTTGTTTTTCCAGGCCCAGGATGGTATTCCGGGCGGTGGCATGGGGCACAGGGTAGGTTTCCAGCCATCCGGTGGTGGCCTCCACCATTGTGAGTACATAGCGCTTGCCTTGGCGGGTTTGTGGCAGTGTGATGTAGTCAATCTGCCAAGCCTCCCCATATTTATATTTTAGCCATCGTCCTCCATACCACTGAGGCTTTACCCGCTTAGCTTGCTTGATTGCAGCGCATGTCTCACATTCATGGATAACCTGTGCAATAGTGTCCATGGTCAAGTCCACCCCTCGGCCACGAGCCCATCTGTATGTCACGTCTCTTCCTTGGTGGCCCGAGGTGTCATGGGCCCACCGAGCTATAAAGAGTTCACCCTTATGTTGCCAGTCCAGATCCACCTGAGCCACTTCAATCTTAGCAGCCTGATCTACCTGGTGGTTGTTTTGATGTTCTTCAGTGGCCCGACTCTTAGGGACGTGGGCGTCCACGTGACGGACTTTTACAGCCAACTGCTCTAGCCGGGCAGCAATATCTTGCCACAATGGGGCAGCCCAGATAGGTTTGCCTCTGCGCTGCCAGTTGTTCTTCTTCCATTGCTGCAGCCACCCCCACAAGGCATTGGCCACCATCCAAGAGTCGGTGTAAAGATAGAGCACTGGCCACTTCTCTCGACTGGCAATGTCTAAAGCCAGCTGGATGGCTTTCACCTCTGCAAACTGGCTGGACTCACCTTCTCCCTCGGCAGTTTCCGCGACTTGTCGTGTAGGGCTCCATACAGCAGCCTTCCACCTCCTCTGCTTCCCCACAATGCGACAGGACCCATCCGTGAACAGGGCATACTGTTTCTTATCTTCTGGCAGCTGGTTATACAGTGGGGCCTCTTCAGCACGTGTCACCTCCTCCTCTGGCGATGCTCCAAAATCTTTGCCTTCTGGCCAGTCCATGATGACCTCCAGAATTCCTGGGCGACTGGGGTTTCCCATTCGGGCACGCTGGGTGATCACAGCGACCCACTTACTCCACGTAGCATCGGTGGCATGATGCGTAGAGGGGACCCTCTCTTTGAACATCCAGCCCAGGACCGGCAATCGTGGAGCTAGGAGGAGCTGTGCTTCAGTGCCGACCACTTCTGAAGCAGCTCGAACGCCTTCATATGCTGCCAGAATCTCTTTTTCAGTGGGAGTATAGCGGGCCTCGGATCCTTTGTATCCCCGGCTCCAGAACCCCAGGGGTCGACCTCGAGTCTCCCCTGGTGCTTTCTGCCAGAGACTCCAGGTTGGGCCATTCTCCCCGGCTGCGGTGTAGAGCACGTTTTTAACATCTTGCCCTGACTGGACTGGACCAAGGGCTACGGCATGAACTATCTCCCGTTTAATCTGTTCAAATGCCTGTCGTTGCTCAGGGCCCCATTCAAAATCATTCTTCTTCCGGGTCACGTGGTACAGAGGACTCACAATTTGGCTGTAATTTGGGATGTGCATCCTCCAAAAACCCACAACACCCAGGAAGGTCTGTGCTTCCTTTTTGCTGGTTGGTGGAGACATAGCTGCTATTTTGTTGATGACATCCATTGGGATTTGACGGCGCCCATCCTGCCATTTTATTCCCAAAAACTGGATCTCTTGAGCAGGTCCCTTGACTTTACTTCGCTTAATGGCGAAACCGGCTTTCAGAAGGATCTGAACTATTTTCTCCCCTTTCTCAAAAACTTCCTCCGCTGTGTCGCCCCATATAATGATGTCATCGATGTACTGCAGATGTTCTGGGGCTTCACCCTTTTCCAGTGCGGTCTGGATTAGTCCATGGCAAATGGTGGGACTGTGTTTCCACCCCTGGGGCAGTCGATTCCAGGTGTACTGGATGCCCCTCCAGGTGAAAGCAAACTGTGGCCTGCACTCTGCTGCCAAAGGGATGGAGAAGAATGCATTAGCGATGTCAATTGTAGCATACCACTTGGCTGCCTTTGACTCCAGCTGATATTGAAGTTCTAGCATGTCTGGCACGGCAGCACTCAGCGGTGGTGTGACTTCATTCAGGCCACAGTAGTCTATTGTCAGTCTCCACTCTCCAGTAGATTTTCTTACTGGCCATATGGGACTATTAAAGGGTGAGCGAGTTTTGGTGATCACTCCTTGACTCTCCAGCTGGCGGATCAGCTGATGAATGGGGAGAAGGGAGTCTCGGTTGGTACGATACTGTCGCCGGTGCACCGTTGTGGTGGCGATGGGTACCTGTTGTTCTTCAACCCTCAGCAACCCCACAACGGAAGGATCCTCCGAGAGACCAGGCAAAATGGACAGCTGTTTAATTTCTTCCGTCTCCACAGCAGCTATGCCAAAAGCCCACCGATACCCCTTTGGGTCCTTGAAATAGCCTCTCCTAAGATAGTCTATCCCAAGGATGCACGGAGCCTCAGGGCCAGTTACAATGGGGTGCTTCTGCCAGTCCTGCCCAGTGAGGCTCACTTCAGCCTCCAGTAGACTCAGCTCTTGGGACCCCCCTGTCACTCCCGAAATGCAAATGGGCTCTGACCCTTTGAACTCTGATGGCATTAAAGTACACTGTGCACCAGTGTCCACTAGAGCTTTATACTCTTGTGGATCTGACGTGCCAGGCCACCGAATCCACACCGTCCAATAGACACGGTTGTCCCTTTCCTCCACCTGGCTGGAGGCAGGGCCCCTCTAATCCTCGTCAGAGAAATTGCTGCTCACCTGCTGTAAAAATGACTTGGAGGTCCCCTCCAGAGGATCGGAATCAAGGTCAAACTGTCTACCTGGTCTGGAGAGCTGGCTTTTGGAAACTGGAGCGGCATTTTTCCTAACAGAGTCCCCTTTTGTGATTGTTTTACCTCGCAACTCACGTACTCGGGCCTCTAGACTTGAGGTGGGTTTTCCATCCCACTTCCTCATGTCCTCTCCGTGGTCACGCAGGTAAAACCACAGGGTGCCCCGGGGTGTATAGCCTCTGTATTCCCTCTCCTGAGCAGAGAAACGCCTGCCCCTAATAGCTGAGATGCGGGCCCGCACAGGTGGGGAGTAGGACATATTCCTGTCTAGTCGCTTGACCAGTTTCTCCATGGTTGACACAAGGGAGGAAGAGAGACTTTCCTCATATTGGCGGAGTCTGACAGCCACCTCGTCTACTGTTGGTGTGTCTTTACCTTTCCAGTTTACAACTGCCAGTGAGTTGGCATGCGAGGAGGGTGCGCTCCGCACAAACTTCCTCCACATGGATTGTGAGCACTGGAGTTCATCTGGGTCTGTGGGTACCTGCTCATCGTCTGTGTCACAGTAAACCAGCTCCCGCACAGCTAATTCCCTCAAGTACTGAATACCCCTTTCCATATTGGTCCACTTGCCAGGATAGCATACAAAATCGTCACTGAAGGGGTACCTCTCCCTCACCCCTGAGAGAAGTCTCCTCCAGAGGCTGAGGACTTGTTCCTTTTTCCCAATGGCCTTGTCAATGCCCCCATCCCTGGCCAGGGATCCCAGCTGCTTGGCTTCCTTGCCCTCTAATTCCAAGCTGCTAGCCCCGTTATCCCAGCACCGCAGCAGCCAGGTGGCAATGTGCTCGCCTGGGTGGCGGCTGAAATCTTTGCGCATGTCTCGCAGCTCGCTCAGGGACAGGGACCGGGTGATGATCTCTGTCTCTATCTCCCGTGATGACCCTGGCTCATCATCATCCCTCCCGGAGCGATCTGCTCTCTTTGCGTCTTTCTTTAGTTTTACAGGGGCGACTGCTACCAGCACAGGTTGGTCATTGGGCTCAGTCACTGTGCCTGTGGCTGGAGCTGGGGCTGGAGCAGCTGCTGTGCCCGCTGGGGAAACCGAGGCAGACCCTGCAGCTGTGGCTGCAGCAGCCGTGGTGCCGGTCGGGGGGGCTGGGACTGCCTGCTGGGCTGGAGGGGCTGCAGGGCCGGCTGGGGGGGCAGCGCCAGCTGCAGTGCCTGCCGCTTCGTTTCCCCCCCTTTCCCCTTTAAGGCACTGAACAGTGTTGAACATGGCTCGGTAGGCGTGGGCCAGACCCCAGCACGTTGCAGTGATTTGTGTCTCTCTGGAGTTCCCCGGGTGGCAGCACACTCTTTGCAGATATTTTACTAGACTGTCTGGATTCTGTATTTGTTCAGGGGTGAGTTTAAAAAACATCGGGGGTGTCCACTGCCCTAGGTACTTGCCCATGCTGTCCCACACACCCAGCCACTCACAGCTATCCGGCCCCGGGGCAGGTCTCTGCACGATGTTCTTAACGACTTGCTTAACCCTAAACAAAACCTGCAACCCATTCAGGAGGCATAACAAAAGGAGAGTGCTGCCCTGAGCATCCCACGGGTACTCGAAATTCTCAAAAGCAGTTAGGACCAGCCTGAGGGAGAGAGGGGGGGCGAAAGAGTGGGGGAAGGTATCCCCTTCGGCTTTCCCCACAGACTGGGTTTGATTATTAACAAAATCTAAGACATAGGATCCGAGGTACGGAAATGACCGCAGAGCCGCATGCAAATACAAGCCTAATTTCATGCACAGTGATGCTATCATGTCATAAGTCGACATCGTACAGTACAGCAAAATTATCATCCTGATCTTTTTCCCAGCGATGATGAACAGCACGGCATTGAATACATACTGCAAATAAGGATTCAAAAACCACAGCCATCTGATCAAAGCCAGAAACATTTTTACCGGCGACTATTTAACACAGAAAAACGCGTATAACAAAATTTAACAAAACGTAAGAAGGCAGTTTTAACACCCGCTGCTCAGCCCTGCCGTTATCCCCGCCCCACGTCTGGGCGCCAATTAAATGTTCTGGTTTCGGCTGCCGCCGGCAACAAAAGCGCCACGCGGCCGCCCCTCCCCCCGCCGGCGTGCGGAGGAGAATGGAAAGAAAGAGGCAGAAACTGGTGGGTCGGGATAAGGGCAGTTTAACAGAACAGCAAACAGAGGGAAAACAGGAACAACAACGATACAAATAAGGAGAAAACACAACCACGAACCGTACAACAGCCGCTCTCCCGAAACCGGACCGGCGCTGCGCCCGCCCCAAGCCGCGAGAGCCTTCCCGCCGCGCCGCCCTCCTCCCCCCCACCGGAACCCAGCGTGACGTCACATGGTATGGAATACCAGGCTCTGTTTGGCCAGGTGGGGTCAGCCCCCACCCCCCGGCTGTGCCCCTTCCTGGATTCCAGTGAAAATTAACCCTGTTCTGGCCACACCCAGGACAAGCAGCAAGGGAAGAAGAGTGACAGAAGGGTGTTGACAGGGACACGTACAAAGCGGGCTTGGGGGACACAGACATCGGAAGGGTAGAAAGGAAAGGGAGGGATGGGGAGCAAGACAGCGTGACAGAGGGAGTGGAGTGCAAGGATACACAAAAGCAGAGGGACTGGGAAGAGGAAAGAACGTCAGGGAGAGAAAGGCGAGGCTGGCGAGCAGGAGAGAGAGAGGTGGAGAATGAAAAAACAGCCATGGTCAGAAGAACAGAAATGCAGAGAAGAAAAAATTACTTCCAGGCAGCAGGACAGAGGGACAGAGCAAGAGCAAAAATATCAAGAGGGAGAAGGACAGGTAACACACAGCAGGACGCTGCAGGAGTGAGAGGGAGGGAACACAGAGCAAAGCAGAAGAATGAAGAGAGAAAAAAAAAAACAACCCAGCAAACAGAAAGGGAACCGGACAGAACTAGGCAGCAGGGCAGAGAGACGGAGAAAGAAAAAACAGGGACAAAGGGATAGAGAGGCAAAGAGAGGGATGGGGACCAGGACAGTGGGATACAAACAGGGAGTAGGACTCGAGATTGCAGAGAGAGAGGTCCAGGGAAGCAGGAAGAATGACAGAGAGAAAAAGGGGGGAGGGGGGTGGGGAGCAGGTCAGAGCGCTGGAGAAAGGAAAAACACTGCTGTGGAGCAGCAGAGGGGGACGGAGAAAGACAGACAGGGACGGGGAGCAGGGCAGAGAAACGGAGAGAGAAAATAAGCGATGGGGAGCAGGGCAGAGCACTAGGAAGAGGAAAATAAGACAAGGGAGAAGACCGAGAAGCTCAGAGAGAAAGAAGGGTCGAAAGGAAACGCCAGAGAGGTAGAGAAATCAAGAAATACAGGGACGAGGAGCCTTGCAGAGACGGAGCACGAAAATGTAGGGCCGGTGAGCGCGAAAGAGGGAGAGAGAGACGGGGGCAGGGGGAGGAGATGAAGAAGAAAGGAGAGATAAAGATAGCAACGGAGCGCAGGGGACACAGACAGAGAGAGAAAAAGGACAGTGAACAGGAAAAAAGGGACCGAGAAACAAAGAAAGGGTCAGATCTAGACAAAGAGACCAAGAAAGGGGCGGGGGGCGTGTGTGCAGGGAAACCCCAAAACAAACCAGCAAGGGGCTAGAGAACAGAGAGGGAGAGAAAGAGAAGAAAGGGCCACGAAGCAGGACAGAGAAGGAGAGAAAGGCAAAAAGGGAGAGCAAAAAGAGAGCCGGCTGGACAGGGAGGTACAGCAAGAAACGACCGGACAGCCAGCAGGACAGACAAATAGAGACAGGGAGCCGGCTAGAGAAATTCTGAAGGGAGAAAAAGAGGGAGAGGGAGCAGAACACACACACAGACAGAAGACGGGAGGTACAGGGAAAGGAAAACAAAAGGAAAAAGAAAAAAAAAAAAAAATCACAGCAGCGTGGGAGAGAGAAGGATCCAGGGGAGGGCCCGGGACGCAGAAGAGGGGCGACAGGGCCCCGAGGGCCCGCCACTCACCGCAGCTCTCGCTCTCCGCGCTCCCGGGAGACTCTGCCGCTTCAGATGCTTCTCTCTCCTGCTCTCCTCCATTCCTCTTCCGTAACTCCGGTCGCTTGGCTGTCCCCCACCTAAGAGAAAACGTCCATGTCTCGCAGCTCTTACGAGACAAGGCTCCCTACGCACGCAGCCGCGCTCGCGCGCTCCACAACCGGACCATGCTGCTGCTGGTGACACATACAGACCCTGCGGGGCACGCTGGCGGCCTGGCCTGCTGCGGGCTACCAAGACGGAGCCTTCCTCACCCGCAGCGCCAGGCAGCTGCCAGCCAGCTGGCCTTCCATTTCTTCTTCTTCTTCAGCCTTCTCGGGACTCTCCAGCTTCAGCCGCGCCACCTCCTGTCCGCAGCCACTCAGCGCTCCGCCTCTCCCTTTTCGCCCCCACGCCGCCAGCACAGCGAGGCCCGGCACACGCAGCCCACAAAAGCCCGGAGCGGGCGCAGCCAACGGCATCCCCAGGGCACGAACGGACAAACGCGAACTCAGCGCGGCCACTGCCACACATAAACAAGCAGCGGCGACCGCGTTCAGGGAGGCCGAGGCAGCCCGCACCACGGGCCTTGGGGGAGGCCGGGCGCTCCGGGACACAGGCTTCAGGGGACGTGCTGCAGCTGGGGGCGGCTGCGCGGGGCGAGCGGGGCCGGGGGAGCACTGCCGACTTGGGGGGGGGGGGGGTGCCCGCCTCCTTCTCCCATTCCCTTCCGTCACCTCCCGCCTCTGGCCCCGGGGCTGCCCGCACCCGGCTCGCCTCCTGCAGCCTGCCACAGCGGCCGGCTCCAAGCTTCCCGTCCCACCACCCTCGAGCAGCCACCACGCACCCCCACACCCGCTGGAGGGGAGCCCGCGCCTCACCGCTGGCCTCTCTGCTCCCCCGCCGCCCCGGCACCGAACACCAGCCCGCCGCCATGCTGCTCCGCCGCACCGCGCATGCGCCACGAGCCGACGGCGCGCCGGAGGGGCCACACTCTGAGCCGAACGCCGGGCTGCAGTACCGCGTTGCGGCCAGGGGGCGGCGCCAGCGGGGCCGGGGGCGGCGCCAGCGGGGGCGGGGGCGGCGCCAGCGTGGGCGGGGGCGGAGCCAGCGTGGGCGGGGGCGGCGCCAGCGGGGGCGGCGCCAGCGGGGGCGGGGGCGGCGCCAGCGGGGGCGGGGGCGGCGCCAGCGGGGGCGGGGGCGGCGCCAGCGGGGGCGGGGGCGGTGCCAGCGGGGGCGGGGGCGGCGCCAGCGGGGGCGGAGGGAGAGCCAGCGGGGGCAAGGGCGGCGCCAGCGGGGGCGTGGGCGGCGCCAGCGGGGGCGGGGGCGGCGCCAGCGGGGCGGGGGCGGCGCCAGCGGGGGAGGGCGGCGCCAGCGGGGGCGGCGCCAGCGGGGGCGGCGCCGGCGCCAGCGGGGGCGGTGCCGGCGTCAGCGGGGGCGGGGGCGGCGCCAGCGGGGGCGGGGGCGGCGCCAGCGGGGGCGGGGGCGGCGCCAGCGGGGGCGGGGGCGGCGCCAGCGGGGGCGGGGGCGGCGCCAGCGGGGGCGGGGGCGGCGCCAGCGGGGGCGGGGGCGGCGCCTGCGGGGGCGGGGGCGGCGCCTGCGGGGGCGGGGGCGGCGCCTGCGGGGGCGGGGGCGGCTCCCAGCGCCGGCTCCGGCTCCGAGCAGACCCCGACTCGCGGCTCCGACACGGCGCCGCACCCCTATCGCTCCTTGCCCCCGACACGGACCCCGCCCTCCCGGGGGCTTTTCCCCGGGACCCGCCGCTCCATCCAACCCCCCCCCCCATACCCCGCGCTCACCTTCTCCCTCGCTGCAGCCGCAACCCGGCTATGGCTCCGCTCCTCCTTCGGCTCGCATCGGGCCCGGCCCGGCAGCACCGGGCCCTCTACCGGCAGAGGGAGGGGCCGTCGCCATCAGCCCCGCTGCCCGCACCTGGGGCTCTTCCGGCCCCGGCCCACGGCTGGAGCCAACCATGCCGTCATTGGGCAAACACAAAGACTCTCTGAAGCCCTTTGGGCACTTCAGCAAGCAGGCAGGCGTTCCTTATGGCAGCGCCGGACACACAGGGCACGGCTCCTCCCAGCGCGCAAAGCACCTGCGCCACTCGAGCGGCAGTACCGAACTTTGCTCACCGGGTGGCAGCAGCGAGCCCTTGGACACGGCGCCACCCGAGCCGCAGTACCGAACTTTGCTCACCGGGTGGCAGCAGCGATCGTACCGGCCCCTCCACGGCCACCCGCGCCACGGCAGCACCGGCCCCTCCACGGCCACCCGCGCCACGGCAGCACCGGGCCCTCCACCGGCACAGGGAGCGGCCGTCGCCATCAGCCCCGCTGCCCGCACCTGGGGCTCCCCCGGCCCCGGCCCACGGCTGGACCCCGGCAGGAACAGGGGGCCGTCGCCCCAGCCCCACAGCCCGTCCCCTCCTCCCCTGGCCTCTGGCGCAGCCCCTCGTCCCGTGCAAACCAAGCACAAAAGCAGCCGCCAGGGCAAAAGGGACCGCAGGTCTTTACTCAGTCACGCACCCAGCCAGTCCCGGGAGCCGCTCTGCTCCGGGGTCGGGGCCCCCGACGCTCCCTCTGCCCCTCCGACACCTCGGCACTCCTTCCCGCAGCTGCGCCCGTTGATCCAGCGGCGAACAGTCCGTCCGTCGCCTCCCGGAGAGACGCGCTGCTCGGCAGAGGCTGCCAAAAATGAGGAGCAGGGTGCAGGCCACTACAAGAGAGGAGAAAAGTGACAGGTGGCTGGACAGCGGCGGTGGAACGAGAAAGCACCAAGCAGGGAAAGGGACGGCGAGAGAAGGACGGGGACAGGCAGTCCCACAGAGACGGAGAAAGAAGCAGCAGCAAGAGAGCAAGAGCGGCAGCAGAAAGAAGAAGAGGGAGCAGGACACAGACCGAAAATGAAGAACGGGGAGCAGGAAGGAGATGCAAAAAAAAACCCTGCAGCATGACAGAGGAAAAAAGAATAGCGGCAGGGACCTGGACAAAGAGAGATGAGGAAATAGAATAGAATAGACATGGAGAAAGCAGTAGATCTGTGACGTGCTACGGAGCCGAGAAGGAAGGCCTCGAATCAAGGGACGAGGAGCCAGACAGAGAGCACCAAAGACAGCAAAAGTACTGACAGGCTACAGAGTAGGAGGAAAGCAAAACTAGTAACCGGGAGCTGAACAGAAAGAGGGGAAGAAGGAAAAAAATGCCACGGGCTGCAGGGCAGAAAGAGGGAGGACCTAAAAGATGGGGACAAGTCAGAGACAGATGGAGAAAGAAGGTACACAAGAGCAGAAAAAAAAAATAATCGTAGCAGTGGGGGAAAGAGAGGGAGCCGGGGAGGGCCCAGGATGCACAAGAGGGGTGACAGGGCCCCGAGGGCCCACGACTCACCGCAGCTCTCACTCTCGGTGCTGCCGGGAGACTTTGACACTTCAGATGTTTCTCTCCCCTTCTCTCTTCCCCTCTTCTTCCGCAACTCCAATCGTTTGGCTCTCCTGCACCTGAGAGAAAATGCATGTGGCTGTCTTAGAGCTCATACGAGACGTGGCTTCCTAGACAAGAAGCCTCAGGAACAGGACAGAGAAAAAGAGAGAATATGATGAGTGGGAAGCAGAACACACGGATCGAGAGAGAACTTGAATCAGAGGAGTAAACAAGGCAGGAAAGAGAGATAAAGACAGGGAAGAAGCCACAAAAAAGGGCCTTTCTGGCCTCTACTCGCACCCCCCGGCCTCCTTTTTTTTCTGGCCTCTACTCTCGCCCCCAGCCTCCCACCCCTCTGCAGCCTCCCACCCCTTTCCGGCCTCCCTTTTTTTCTGGCCTCTACTCTCGCCCCCGGCCTCCCACCCCTCTGCAGCCTCCCACCCCTTTCCGGCCTCCTTTTTTTTTCCTGGCCTCTACTCCCCCCTCCTCGCCCCCCCCCCCCCCCCCCGCCTCCCACCCCTCGATAGCCTCCTAACTCCCTTTTTGCTGGCCTCTACTTAATTCAGCTTCCCACCCCTCTGCAACCTCCTACCTCTTTCCAGCCTCCACTCCGCCCCCCCAGCTTCCCACCCTTTTTCAGCCTCCCACCACCGTCCCACGCAGTGCAGGACACACTGACAGAGAGAGAAAAAGGACAGGCAACAGGAAGAAACGTACTAAGAAACAAAGAAAGGGTCAGACGAAGAAGGGGGTGGGTGGTCAGGGTTGGAACCCCAACACAAACCAGCAAGGGGATAGAGGACAGACAGAGAGGAAGACAAGAACGGGCCGGGAAGCAGGAAGAGAAGGAGAGAAAGGCAAAAAGGGAGAGCCAGCTGCACAGGCAGGTACAGCAAGAAACGACCGGACAGGCAGCAGGATCGAGAAAGAGAGACAGAAAAACTGGGGACAGGAAGCAGGACAGAGGGACGGCGAGAGGAAACAAGGGCCAGGGAGCAGGACAGCGGTGGAAAAAGAGGCACTGGGGCAGTAGGACAGAAAGAGAAGGAAGAAAGGCCAGAACAAGGACGGGGAATAACAGCAAAGGGAAAGAGAAGGACAAGGAGCGGGACACATTGTCAGAGAAAGACAGGGACAGGGAGCGGGACAAGGTGATACTGAGAGAGAAAAAGGGGACAAGGAGGCAGGACAAAGTGAAAGACAGGCACAAGTAAGAGACGGGGGAGCAGGACAGAGACGGAGGGGGAAAAGCCTCAGCTGGGCAGCAGGAGACAGAGGCGGAGAAGGGAAAAAACAGCACCGGGCTGAGGGACCCTGAGGGAGGAATTAAAAAACAAACACAGGGAGCGGGACAAAACGACAGAGAGAGAGAAAAGGGACAGAGCAGGACAGCGTTGGGGGGAGAAATGCGACCGTGACGGGCAGCGGGAGAGAGGTATGGAGAAAGAAAAAAAATACCGAGGAAGAGAGAAAGGAAACAAGGGACAGCGAGCTGCACAGGGGGATCGAGAAAGAAAGGATGGGAGAGGGAATGGCGCAGAGAGAGAAAGGCAGAAAAAACAGCAAGAGGAAGCAGGGCAAAAGGACAGCAAGAGGAAAAAGGAAAGGGACAGGGAGCTGGACAGAGATGGGAAAAAAAGCAGCGGGGACACACGAAAAGAGACAGAAAGAGAAGGGCACAAAAGGATAGATGAGGACAGCGGCAGGATGGAGACACAGAACAAAACCTGGGACGGTCAACCTGGGTGGGCAGGGAGCGGGTCAGAGAGCCGGAGAAAGGAAAAACTCTGCTGTGGAGCAGCTGAGGGGGATGGAGAAAGACAGACAGGGACGGGGAGCAGGGCAGAGAAACGGAGAGAGAAAATAAGCGATGGGGAGCAGGGCAGAGCACTAGGAAGAGGAAAATAAGACAAGGGAGAAGACCGAGGAGCTCAGAGAGAAAGAAGGGTCGAAAGGAAACGCCAGAGAGGTAGAGAAATCAAGAAATACAGGGACGAGGAGCCTTGCAGAGACGGAGCACGAAAATGTAGGGCCGGTGAGCGCGAAAGAGGGAGAGAGAGACGGGGGCAGGGGGAGGAGATGAAGAAGAAAGGAGAGATAAAGATGGCAACGGAGCGCAGGGGACACAGACAGAGAGAGAAAAAGGACAGTGAACAGGAAAAAAGGGACCGAGAAACAAAGAAAGGGTCAGATCTAGACAAAGAGACCAAGAAAGGGGCGGGGGGCGTGTGTGCAGGGAAACCCCAAAACAAACCAGCAAGGGGCTAGAGAACAGAGAGGGAGAGAAAGAGAAGAAAGGGCCACGAAGCAGGACAGAGAAGGAGAGAAAGGCAAAAAGGGAGAGCAAAAAGAGAGCCGGCTGGACAGGGAGGTACAGCAAGAAACGACCGGACAGCCAGCAGGACAGACAAATAGAGACAGGGAGCCGGCTAGAGAAATTCTGAAGGGAGAAAAAGAGGGAGAGGGAGCAGAACACACACACAGACAGAAGACGGGAGGTACAGGGAAAGGAAAACAAAAGGAAAAAGAAAAAAAAAAAAAAAATCACAGCAGCGTGGGAGAGAGAAGGATCCAGGGGAGGGCTCGGGACGCAGAAGAGGGGCGACAGGGCCCCGAGGGCCCGCCACTCACCGCGGCTCTCGCTCTCCGCGCTCCCGGGAGACTCTGCCGCTTCAGACGCTTCTCTCTCCTGCTCTCCTCCATTCCTCTTCCGTAACTCCGGTCGCTTGGCTGTCCCCCACCTAAGAGAAAACGTCCATGTCTCGCAGCTCTTACGAGACAAGGATCCCCAGGCACGTAGCCTCGCTTGCTCGCGCGCTACGCGCAGGAACAGCACAGAGGGAAAGAGAGAGAGACAGAGAACGACGAGCGGGCAGCAGAACTGATGGATCAAGAGAGAAACTGAATCGGAGGAATAAAGAACACTGGAGGGAGACACAAGTAGAGCGAACAAGCCAGATGGACGGGGGCAGGAGACACACAGATCAGGCCAAAGAGGTGGAGAAAGTAAAATCGGTGATGGGCTGCAGGATGATAGAAAAGGCCACGGTTCAGCACAGAGGAGAACAACGGGACAGCAAGCTGGACAGGGGCATATAGCGAGAAACAAAGGGACAGGCAGCAGTATGGAGATACACAGACAAAGAGTTACGGGGAGGATGGAGGACAGAGAGAACAAGAGAAAAGGGACAGGGAGGGGGGCACAGATGGAGAAAGAAACATTGCAGAGAGAGAGAGGAAGAAAGCGACAGGGCAGAGGCAGAGAGGTAGAGAAAGGAAGAAAAAAGTAGCGACGAGTAAGAGGCCAGAGGGACAAGGAAAAGCCAGGAGGAAGGACAGAGTGAGAGAGAAAACAGGTGAGGGACACGACGTCAGACTGTGAAACAGAGAGCGCGACAGGGAGCAGGACGCTGGGACAGACAGCAAACGAGAGCAACAGAGAGAACGGCAGCGAGGCGGAGCACGAGAGAAAACAGGGACTGAGAGCAAGACCGAGGGGTGAAGCAATAAATAACGGGGCTGGGGAGCAGGACAGCAGAAGAGAGAGACAGAGAGGGGGACACATAGGACAACCGCAAACTGAGAGGGAGAAGGAGAAGAGCACAGAGGGTCACAGACAAAAAGAGAGGGACGGCAGAAAGAGAAAAACAAGACGAGGCAGAAGGACTGAGGAGCAGAGAGAAAAAGGGTACAGGGAAAAGGACAGAGATGCAGAAAACAAGGAAAGCCTGGAGCACAGGGCAAAACTGACAAGGACAGGGAGCGGGACAAAGGGATGGAGGAGTTAAAAACAGCGATGGGCCGCAGCACAGAGGAAGAGAGAGAAAAAGAGCAAGAGCAGCAAGGGAAGAAGAGTGACAGAAGGGTGTTGACAGGGACACGTACAAAGCGGGCTTGGGGGACACAGACATCGGAAGGGTAGAAAGGAAAGGGAGGGATGGGGAGCAAGACAGCGTGACAGAGGGAGTGGAGTGCAAGGATACACAAAAGCAGAGGGACTGGGAAGAGGAAAGAACGTCAGGGAGAGAAAGGCGAGGCTGGCGAGCAGGAGAGAGAGAGGTGGAGAATGAAAAAACAGCCATGGTCAGAAGAACAGAAATGCAGAGAAGAAAAAATTACTTCCAGGCAGCAGGACAGAGGGACAGAGCAAGAGCAAAAATATCAAGAGGGAGAAGGACAGGTAACACACAGCAGGACGCTGCAGGAGTGAGAGGGAGGGAACACAGAGCAAAGCAGAAGAATGAAGAGAGAAAAAAAAAAACAACCCAGCAAACAGAAAGGGAACCGGACAGAACTAGGCAGCAGGGCAGAGAGACGGAGAAAGAAAAAACAGGGACAAAGGGATAGAGAGGCAAAGAGAGGGATGGGGACCAGGACAGTGGGATACAAACAGGGAGTAGGACTCGAGATTGCAGAGAGAGAGGTCCAGGGAAGCAGGAAGAATGACAGAGAGAAAAAGGGGGGAGGGGGGTGGGGAGCAGGTCAGAGCGCTGGAGAAAGGAAAAACACTGCTGTGGAGCAGCAGAGGGGGACGGAGAAAGACAGACAGGGACGGGGAGCAGGGCAGAGAAACGGAGAGAGAAAATAAGCGATGGGGAGCAGGGCAGAGCACTAGGAAGAGGAAAATAAGACAAGGGAGAAGACCGAGAAGCTCAGAGAGAAAGAAGGGTCGAAAGGAAACGCCAGAGAGGTAGAGAAATCAAGAAATACAGGGACGAGGAGCCTTGCAGAGACGGAGCACGAAAATGTAGGGCCGGTGAGCACGAAAGAGGGAGAGAGAGACGGGGGCAGGGGGAGGAGATGAAGAAGAAAGGAGAGATAAAGATGGCAACGGAGAGCAGGGGACACAGACAGAGAGAGAAAAAGGACAGTGAACAGGAAAAAAGGGACCGAGAAACAAAGAAAGGGTCAGATCTAGACAAAGAGACCAAGAAAGGGGCGGGGGGCGTGTGTGCAGGGAAACCCCAAAACAAACCAGCAAGGGGCTAGAGAACAGAGAGGGAGAGAAAGAGAAGAAAGGGCCACGAAGCAGGACAGAGAAGGAGAGAAAGGCAAAAAGGGAGAGCAAAAAGAGAGCCGGCTGGACAGGGAGGTACAGCAAGAAACGACCGGACAGCCAGCAGGACAGACAAATAGAGACAGGGAGCCGGCTAGAGAAATTCTGAAGGGAGAAAAAGAGGGAGAGGGAGCAGAACACACACACAGACAGAAGACGGGAGGTACAGGGAAAGGAAAACAAAAGGAAAAAGAAAAAAAAAAAAAAATCACAGCAGCGTGGGAGAGAGAAGGATCCAGGGGAGGGCCCGGGACGCAGAAGAGGGGCGACAGGGCCCCGAGGGCCCGCCACTCACCGCAGCTCTCGCTCTCCGCGCTCCCGGGAGACTCTGCCGCTTCAGACGCTTCTCCGTCCTGCTCTCCTCCATTCCTCTTCCGTAACTCCGGTCGCTTGGCTGTCCCCCACCTAAGAGAAAACGTCCATGTCTCGCAGCTCTTACGAGACAAGGCTCCCTACGCACGCAGCCGCGCTCGCGCGCTCCACAACCGGACCATGCTGCTGCTGGTGACACATACAGACCCTGCGGGGCACGCTGGCGGCCTGGCCTGCTGCGGGCTACCAAGATGGAGCCTTCCTCACCCGCAGCGCCAGGCAGCTGCCAGCCAGCTGGCCTTCCATTTCTTCTTCTTCTTCAGCCTTCTCGGGACTCTCCAGCTTCAGCCGCGCCACCTCCTGTCCGCAGCCACTCAGCGCTCCGCCTCTCCCTTTTCGCCCCCACGCCGCCAGCACAGCGAGGCCCGGCACACGCAGCCCACACAAGCCCGGAGCGGGCGCAGCCAACGGCATCCCCAGGGCACGAACGGACAAACGCGAACTCAGCGCAGCCCCTGCCACACATAAACAAGCAGCGGCGACCGCGTTCAGGGAGGCCGAGGCAGCCCGCACCACGGGCCTTGGGGGAGGCCGGGCGCTCCGGGACACAGGCTTCAGGGGACGTGCTGCAGCTGGGGGCGGCTGCGCGGGGCGAGCGGGGCCGGGGGAGCACTGCCGACTTGGGGGGGGGGGGGGGTGCCCGTCTCCTTCTCCCATTCCCTTCCGTCACCTCCCGCCTCTGGCCCCGGGGCTGCCCGCACCCGGCTCGCCTCCTGCAGCCTGCCGCAGCGGCCGGCTCCAAGCTTCCCGTCCCACCACCCTCGAGCAGCCACCACGCACCCCCACACCCGCTGGAGGGGAGCCCGCGCCTCACCGCTGGCCTCTCTGCTCCCCCGCCGCCCCGGCACCGAACACCAGCCCGCCGCCATGCTGCTCCGCCGCACCGCGCATGCGCCACGAGCCGACGGCGCGCCGGAGGGGCCACACTCTGAGCCGAACGCCGGGCTGCAGTACCGCGTTGCGGCCAGGGGGCGGCGCCAGCGGGGACGGAGGCGGTGCCAGCTGGGCCGGGGGCGGTGCCAGCGGGGCCGGGGGCGGAGCCAGCGTGGGCGGGGGCGGTGCCAGCGGGGGCGGCGCCAGCGGGGGCGGGGGCGGCGCCAGCGGGGGCGGGGGCGGTGCCGGCGGCGCCAGCGGGGGCGGGGGCGGCGCCAGCGGGGGCGGGGGCGGCGCCAGCGGGGGCGGGGGCGGCGCCAGCGGGGGCGGGGGCGGCGCCAGCGGGGGCGGGGGCGGCGCCAGCGGGGGCGGGGGCGGCGCCAGCGGGGCGGGGGCGGCGCCAGCGGGGGCGGGGGCGGCGCCAGCGGGGGCGGGGGCGGCGCCAGCGGGGGCGGGGGCGGCGCCAGCGGGGGCGGGGGCGGCGCCAGCGGGGGCGGGGGCGGCGCCAGCGGGGGCGGGGGCGGCGCCAGCGGGGGCGGGGGCGGCGCCAGCGGGGGCGGGGGCGGCGCCAGCGGGGGCGGGGGCGGCGCCAGCGGGGGCGGGGGCGGCGCCAGCGGGGGCAAGGGCGGCGCCAGCGGGGGCGGGGGCGGCGCCTGCGGGGGCGGGGGCGGCGCCTGCGGGGGCGGGGGCGGCGCCAGCGGGGGCGGGGGCGGCGCCAGCGGGGGCGGGGGCGGCGCCAGCGGGGGCGGGGGCGGCGCCAGCGGGGGCGGGGGCGGCGCCAGCGGGGGCGGCGCCAGCGGGGGCGGGGGCGGCGCCAGCGGGGGCAAGGGCGGCGCCAGCGGGGGCAAGGGCGGCGCCAGCGGGGGCGGGGGCGGCGCCTGCGGGGGCGGGGGCGGCGCCAGCGGGGGCGGGGGCGGCGCCTGCGGGGGCGGGGGCGGCGCCTGCGGGGGCGGGGGCGGCTCCCAGCGCCGGCTCCGGCTCCGAGCAGACCCCGACTCGCGGCTCCGACACGGCGCCGCACCCCTATCGCTCCTTGCCCCCGACACGGACCCCGCCCTCCCGGGGGCTTTTCCCCGGGACCCGCCGCTCCATCCAACCCCCCCCCCCATACCCCGCGCTCACCTTCTCCCTCGCTGCAGCCGCAACCCGGCTATGGCTCCGCTCCTCCTTCGGCTCGCATCGGGCCCGGCACGGCAGCACCGGGCCCTCTACCGGCAGAGGGAGGGGCCGTCGCCATCAGCCCCGCTGCCCGCACCTGGGGCTCTTCCGGCCCCGGCCCACGGCTGGAGCCCACCATGCCGTCATTGGGCAAACACAAAGACTCTCTGAAGCCCTTTGGGCACTTCAGCAAGCAGGCAGGCGTTCCTTATTGCAGCGCCGGACACACAGGGCACGGCTCCTCCCAGCGCGCAAAGCACCTGCGCCACTCGAGCGGCAGTACCGAACTTTGCTCACCGGGTGGCAGCAGCGAGCTCTTGGACACGGCGCCACCGCGCATTGGCGCCGCCCGAGCCGCAGTACCGAACTTTGCTCACCGGGTGGCAGCAGCGAGCCCTTGGACACGGCGCCACCCGAGCCTCAGTACCGAACTTTGCTCACCGGGTGGCAGCAGCGAGCCCTTGGACACGGCGCCACCGCGCATTGGCGCCGCCCGAGCCGCAGTACCGAACTTTGCTCACCGGGTGGCAGCAGCGATCGTACCGGCCCCTCCACGGCCACCCGCGCCACGGCAGCACCGGCCCCTCCACGGCCACCCGCGCCACGGCAGCACCGGGCCCTCCACCGGCACAGGGAGGGGCCGTCGCCATCAGCCCCGCTGCCCGTCCCCTCCTCCCCTGGCCTCTGGCGCAGCCCCTCGTCCCGTGCAAACCAAGCACAAACGCAGCCGCCAGGGCAAAAGGGACCGCAGGTCTTTACTCAGTCACGCACCCAGCCAGTCCCGGGAGCCGCTCTGCTCCGGGGTCGGGGCCCCCGACGCTCCCTCTGCCCCTCCGACACCTCGGCACTCCTTCCCGCAGCTGCGCCCGTTGATCCAGCGGCGAACAGTCCGTCCGTCGCCTCCCGGAGAGACGCGCTGCTCGGCAGAGGCTGCCAAAAATGAGGAGCAGGGTGCAGGCCACTACAAGAGAGGAGAAAAGTGACAGGTGGCTGGACAGCGGCGGTGGAACGAGAAAGCACCAAGCAGGGAAAGGGACGGCGAGAGAAGGACGGGGACAGGCAGTCCCACAGAGACGGAGAAAGAAGCAGCAGCAAGAGAGCAAGAGCGGCAGCAGAAAGAAGAAGAGGGAGCAGGACACAGACCGAAAATGAAGAACGGGGAGCAGGAAGGAGATGCAAAAAAAAACCCTGCAGCATGACAGAGGAAAAAAGAATAGCGGCAGGGACCTGGACAAAGAGAGATGAGGAAATAGAATAGAATAGACATGGAGAAAGCAGTAGATCTGTGACGTGCTACGGAGCCGAGAAGGAAGGCCTCGAATCAAGGGACGAGGAGCCAGACAGAGAGCACCAAAGACAGCAAAAGTACTGACAGGCTACAGAGTAGGAGGAAAGCAAAACTAGTAACCGGGAGCTGAACAGAAAGAGGGGAAGAAGGAAAAAAATGCCACGGGCTGCAGGGCAGAAAGAGGGAGGACCTAAAAGATGGGGACAAGTCAGAGACAGATGGAGAAAGAAGGTACACAAGAGCAGAAAAAAAAAATAATCGTAGCAGTGGGGGAAAGAGAGGGAGCCGGGGAGGGCCCAGGATGCACAAGAGGGGTGACAGGGCCCCGAGGGCCCACGACTCACCGCAGCTCTCACTCTCGGTGCTGCCGGGAGACTTTGACACTTCCGATGTTTCTCTCCCCTTCTCTCTTCCCCTCTTCTTCCGCAACTCCAATCGTTTGGCTCTGCTGCACCTGAGAGAAAATGCATGTGGCTGTCTTAGAGCTCATACGAGACGTGGCTTCCTAGACAAGAAGCCTCAGGAACAGGACAGAGAAAAAGAGAGAATATGATGAGTGGGAAGCAGAACACACGGATCGAGAGAGAACTTGAATCAGAGGAGTAAACAAGGCAGGAAAGAGAGATAAAGACAGGGAAGAAGCCACAAAAAAGGGCCTTTCTGGCCTCTACTCGCACCCCCCGGCCTCCTTTTTTTTCTGGCCTCTACTCTCGCCCCCAGCCTCCCACCCCTCTGCAGCCTCCCATCCCTTTCCGGCCTCCCTTTTTTTCTGGCCTCTACTCTCGCCCCCGGCCTCCCACCCCTCTGCAGCCTCCCACCCCTTTCCGGCCTCCTTTTTTTTCCTGGCCTCTACTCCCCCCTCCTCGCCCCCCCCCCCCCCCCCGCCTCCCACCCCTCGATAGCCTCCGAACTCCCTTTTTGCTGGCCTCTACTTAATTCAGCTTCCCACCCCTCTGCAACCTCCTACCTCTTTCCAGCCTCCACTCCGCCCCCCCAGCTTCCCACCCTTTTTCAGCCTCCCACCACCGTCCCACGCAGTGCAGGACACACTGACAGAGAGAGAAAAAGGACAGGCAACAGGAAGAAACGTACTAAGAAACAAAGAAAGGGTCAGACGAAGAAGGGGGTGGGTGGTCAGGGTTGGAACCCCAACACAAACCAGCAAGGGGATAGAGGACAGACAGAGAGGAAGACAAGAACGGGCCGGGAAGCAGGAAGAGAAGGAGAGAAAGGCAAAAAGGGAGAGCCAGCTGCACAGGCAGGTACAGCAAGAAACGACCGGACAGGCAGCAGGATCGAGAAAGAGAGACAGAAAAACTGGGGACAGGAAGCAGGACAGAGGGACGGCGAGAGGAAACAAGGGCCAGGGAGCAGGACAGCGGTGGAAAAAGAGGCACTGGGGCAGTAGGACAGAAAGAGAAGGAAGAAAGGCCAGAACAAGGACGGGGAATAACAGCAAAGGGAAAGAGAAGGACAAGGAGCGGGACACATTGTCAGAGAAAGACAGGGACAGGGAGCGGGACAAGGTGATACTGAGAGAGAAAAAGGGGACAAGGAGGCAGGACAAAGTGAAAGACAGGCACAAGTAAGAGACGGGGGAGCAGGACAGAGACGGAGGGGGAAAAGCCTCAGCTGGGCAGCAGGAGACAGAGGCGGAGAAGGGAAAAAACAGCACCGGGCTGAGGGACCCTGAGGGAGGAATTAAAAAACAAACACAGGGAGCGGGACAAAACGACAGAGAGAGAGAAAAGGGACAGAGCAGGACAGCGTTGGGGGGAGAAATGCGACCGTGACGGGCAGCGGGAGAGAGGTATGGAGAAAGAAAAAAAATACCGAGGAAGAGAGAAAGGAAACAAGGGACAGCGAGCTGCACAGGGGGATCGAGAAAGAAAGGATGGGAGAGGGAATGGCGCAGAGAGAGAAAGGCAGAAAAAACAGCAAGAGGAAGCAGGGCAAAAGGACAGCAAGAGGAAAAAGGAAAGGGACAGGGAGCTGGACAGAGATGGGAAAAAAAGCAGCGGGGACACACGAAAAGAGACAGAAAGAGAAGGGCACAAAAGGATAGATGAGGACAGCGGCAGGATGGAGACGCAGAACAAAACCTGGGACGGTCAACCTGGGTGGGCGGGGAGCGGGTCAGAGAGCCGGAGAAAGGAAAAACTCTGCTGTGGAGCAGCCGAGGGGGACGGAGAAAGACAGACAGGGACGGGGAGCAGGGCAGAGAAACGGAGAGAGAAAATAAGCGATGGGGAGCAGGGCAGAGCACTAGGAAGAGGAAAATAAGACAAGGGAGAAGACCGAGGAGCTCAGAGAGAAAGAAGGGTCGAAAGGAAACGCCAGAGAGGTAGAGAAATCAAGAAATACAGGGACGAGGAGCCTTGCAGAGACGGAGCACGAAAATGTAGGGCCGGTGAGCGCGAAAGAGGGAGAGAGAGACGGGGGCAGGGGGAGGAGATGAAGAAGAAAGGAGAGATAAAGATGGCAACGGAGCGCAGGGGACACAGACAGAGAGAGAAAAAGGACAGTGAACAGGAAAAAAGGGACCAAGAAACAAAGAAAGGGTCAGATCTAGACAAAGAGACCAAGAAAGGGGCGGGGGGCGTGTGTGCAGGGAAACCCCAAAACAAACCAGCAAGGGGCTAGAGAACAGAGAGGGAGAGAAAGAGAAGAAAGGGCCACGAAGCAGGACAGAGAAGGAGAGAAAGGCAAAAAGGGAGAGCAAAAAGAGAGCCGGCTGGACAGGGAGGTACAGCAAGAAACGACCGGACAGCCAGCAGGACAGACAAATAGAGACAGGGAGCCGGCTAGAGAAATTCTGAAGGGAGAAAAAGAGGGAGAGGGAGCAGAACACACACACAGACAGAAGACGGGAGGTACAGGGAAAGGAAAACAAAAGGAAAAAGAAAAAAAAAAAAAAATCACAGCAGCGTGGGAGAGAGAAGGATCCAGGGGAGGGCTCGGGACGCAGAAGAGGGGCGACAGGGCCCCGAGGGCCCGCCACTCACCGCGGCTCTCGCTCTCCGCGCTCCCGGGAGACTCTGCCGCTTCAGACGCTTCTCTCTCCTGCTCTCCTCCATTCCTCTTCCATAACTCCGGTCGCTTGGCTGTCCCCCACCTAAGAGAAAACGTCCATGTCTCGCAGCTCTTACGAGACAAGGATCCCCAGGCACGTAGCCTCGCTTGCTCGCGCGCTACGCGCAGGAACAGCACAGAGGGAAAGAGAGAGAGACAGAGAACGACGAGCGGGCAGCAGAACTGATGGATCAAGAGAGAAACTGAATCGGAGGAATAAAGAACACTGGAGGGAGACACAAGTAGAGCGAACAAGCCAGATGGACGGGGGCAGGAGACACACAGATCAGGCCAAAGAGGTGGAGAAAGTAAAATCGGTGATGGGCTGCAGGATGATAGAAAAGGCCACGGTTCAGCACAGAGGAGAACAACGGGACAGCAAGCTGGACAGGGGCATATAGCGAGAAACAAAGGGACAGGCAGCAGTATGGAGATACACAGACAAAGAGTTACGGGGAGGATGGAGGACAGAGAGAACAAGAGAAAAGGGACAGGGAGGGGGGCACAGATGGAGAAAGAAACATTGCAGAGAGAGAGAGGAAGAAAGCGACAGGGCAGAGGCAGAGAGGTAGAGAAAGGAAGAAAAAAGTAGCGACGAGTAAGAGGCCAGAGGGACAAGGAAAAGCCAGGAGGAAGGACAGAGTGAGAGAGAAAACAGGTGAGGGACACGACGCCAGACTGTGAAACAGAGAGCGCGACAGGGAGCAGGACGCTGGGACAGACAGCAAACGAGAGCAACAGAGAGAACGGCAGCGAGGCGGAGCACGAGAGAAAACAGGGACTGAGAGCAAGACCGAGGGGTGAAGCAATAAATAACGGGGCTGGGGAGCAGGACAGCAGAAGAGAGAGACAGAGAGGGGGACACATAGGACAACCGCAAACTGAGAGGGAGAAGGAGAAGAGCACAGAGGGTCACAGACAAAAAGAGAGGGACGGCAGAAAGAGAAAAACAAGACGAGGCAGAAGGACTGAGGAGCAGAGAGAAAAAGGGTACAGGGAAAAGGACAGAGATGCAGAAAACAAGGAAAGCCTGGAGCACAGGGCAAAACTGACAAGGACAGGGAGCGGGACAAAGGGATGGAGGAGTTAAAAACAGCGATGGGCCGCAGCACAGAGGAAGAGAGAGAAAAAGAGCAAGAGCAGCAAGGGAAGAAGAGTGACAGAAGGGTGTTGACAGGGACACGTACAAAGCGGGCTTGGGGGACACAGACATCGGAAGGGTAGAAAGGAAAGGGAGGGATGGGGAGCAAGACAGCGTGACAGAGGGAGTGGAGTGCAAGGATACACAAAAGCAGAGGGACTGGGAAGAGGAAAGAACGTCAGGGAGAGAAAGGCGAGGCTGGCGAGCAGGAGAGAGAGAGGTGGAGAATGAAAAAACAGCCATGGTCAGAAGAACAGAAATGCAGAGAAGAAAAAATTACTTCCAGGCAGCAGGACAGAGGGACAGAGCAAGAGCAAAAATATCAAGAGGGAGAAGGACAGGTAACACACAGCAGGACGCTGCAGGAGTGAGAGGGAGGGAACACAGAGCAAAGCAGAAGAATGAAGAGAGAAAAAAAAAAACAACCCAGCAAACAGAAAGGGAACCGGACAGAACTAGGCAGCAGGGCAGAGAGACGGAGAAAGAAAAAACAGGGACAAAGGGATAGAGAGGCAAAGAGAGGGATGGGGACCAGGACAGTGGGATACAAACAGGGAGTAGGACTCGAGATTGCAGAGAGAGAGGTCCAGGGAAGCAGGAAGAATGACAGAGAGAAAAAGGGGGCAGGGGGGTGGGGAGCAGGTCAGAGCGCTGGAGAAAGGAAAAACACTGCTGTGGAGCAGCAGAGGGGGACGGAGAAAGACAGACAGGGACGGGGAGCAGGGCAGAGAAACGGAGAGAGAAAATAAGCGATGGGGAGCAGGGCAGAGCACTAGGAAGAGGAAAATAAGACAAGGGAGAAGACCGAGAAGCTCAGAGAGAAAGAAGGGTCGAAAGGAAACGCCAGAGAGGTAGAGAAATCAAGAAATACAGGGACGAGGAGCCTTGCAGAGACGGAGCACGAAAATGTAGGGCCGGTGAGCGCGAAAGAGGGAGAGAGAGACGGGGGCAGGGGGAGGAGATGAAGAAGAAAGGAGAGATAAAGATGGCAACGGAGCGCAGGGGACACAGACAGAGAGAGAAAAAGGACAGTGAACAGGAAAAAAGGGACCGAGAAACAAAGAAAGGGTCAGATCTAGACAAAGAGACCAAGAAAGGGGCGGGGGGCGTGTGTGCAGGGAAACCCCAAAACAAACCAGCAAGGGGCTAGAGAACAGAGAGGGAGAGAAAGAGAAGAAAGGGCCATGAAGCAGGACAGAGAAGGAGAGAAAGGCAAAAAGGGAGAGCAAAAAGAGAGCCGGCTGGACAGGGAGGTACAGCAAGAAACGACCGGACAGCCAGCAGGACAGAGAAATAGAGACAGGGAGCCGGCTAGAGAAATTCTGAAGGGAGAAAAAGAGGGAGAGGGAGCAGAACACACACACAGACAGAAGACGGGAGGTACAGGGAAAGGAAAACAAAAGGAAAAAGAAAAAAAAAAAAAAAATCACAGCAGCGTGGGAGAGAGAAGGATCCAGGGGAGGGCCCGGGACGCAGAAGAGGGGCGACAGGGCCCCGAGGGCCCGCCACTCACCGCGGCTCTCGCTCTCCGCGCTCCCGGGAGACTCTGCCGCTTCAGACGCTTCTCCGTCCTGCTCTCCTCCATTCCTCTTCCGTAACTCCGGTCGCTTGGCTGTCCCCCACCTAAGACAAAACGTCCATGTCTCGCAGCTCTTACGAGACAAGGCTCCCTACGCACGCAGCCGCGCTCGCGCGCTCCACAACCGGACCATGCTGCTGCTGGTGACACATACAGACCCTGCGGGGCACGCTGGCGGCCTGGCCTGCTGCGGGCTACCAAGACGGAGCCTTCCTCACCCGCAGCGCCAGGCAGCTGCCAGCCAGCTGGCCTTCCATTTCTTCTTCTTCTTCAGCCTTCTCGGGACTCTCCAGCTTCAGCCGCGCCACCTCCTGTCCGCAGCCACTCAGCGCTCCGCCTCTCCCTTTTCGCCCCCACGCCGCCAGCACAGCGGGGCCCGGCACACGCAGCCCACAAAAGCCCGGAGCGGGCGCAGCCAACGGCATCCCCAGGGCACGAACGGACAAACGCGAACTCAGCGCGGCCACTGCCACACATAAACAAGCAGCGGCGACCGCGTTCAGGGAGGCCGAGGCAGCCCGCACCACGGGCCTTGGGGGAGGCCGGGCGCTCCGGGACACAGGCTTCAGGGGACGTGCTGCAGCTGGGGGCGGCTGCGCGGGGCGAGCGGGGCCGGGGGAGCACTGCCGACTTGGGGGGGGGGGGGGGGTGCCCACCTCCTTCTCCCATTCCCTTCCGTCACCTCCCGCCTCTGGCCCCGGGGCTGCCCGCACCCGGCTCGCCTCCTGCAGCCTGCCGCAGCGGCCGGCTCCAAGCTTCCCGTCCCACCACCCTCGAGCAGCCACCACGCACCCCCGCACCCGCTGGAGGAGAGCCCGCGCCTCACCGCTGGCCTCTCTGCTCCCCCGCCGCCCCGGCACCGAACACCAGCCCGCCGCCATGCTGCTCCGCTGCACCGCGCATGCGCCACGAGCCGACGGCGCGCCGGAGGGGCCACACTCTGAGCCGAACGCCGGGCTGCAGTACCGCGTTGCGGCCAGGGGGCGGCGCCAGCGGGGCCGGGGCGGCGCCAGCGGGGGCGGGGGCGGTGCCAGCGGGGGCGGCGCCAGCGGGGGCGGGGGCGGCGCCAGCGGGGGCGGGGGCGGTGCCGGCGGCGCCAGCGGCGGTGCCGGCGGCGCCAGCGGGGGCGGGGGCGGCGCCAGCGGGGGCGGGGGCGGCGCCAGCGGGGGCGGGGGCGGCGCCAGCGGGGGCGGGGGCGGCGCCAGCGGGGGCGGGGGCGGCGCCAGCGGGGGCGGGGGCGGCGCCAGCGGGGGCGGGGGCGGCGCCAGCGGGGGCGGGGGCGGCGCCAGCGGGGGCGGGGGCGGCGCCAGCGGGGGCGGGGGCGGCGCCAGCGGGGGCGGGGGCGGCGCCAGCGGGGGCGGGGGCGGCGCCAGCGGGGGCGGGGGCGGCGCCAGCGGGGGCGGGGGCGGCGCCAGCGGGGGCAAGGGCGGCGCCAGCGGGAGAGGGGGCGGCGCCAGCGGGAGAGGGGGCGGCGCCAGCGGGAGAGGGGGCGGCGCCAGCGGGAGAGGGGGCGGCGCCAGCGGGAGAGGGGGCGGCGCCAGCGGGAGAGGGGGCGGCGCCAGCGGGAGAGGGGGCGGCGCCAGCGGGGGCGGGGGCGGCTCCCAGCGCCGGCTCCGGCTCCGAGCAGACCCCGACTCGCGGCTCCGACACGGCGCCGCACCCCCATCGCTCCTTGCCCCCGACACGGACCCCGCCCTCCCGGGGGCTTTTCCCCGGGACCCGCCGCTCCATCCAACCCCCCCCCCCATACCCCGCGCTCACCTTCTCCCTCGCTGCAGCCGCAACCCGGCTATGGCTCCGCTCCTCCTTCGGCTCGCATCGGGCCCGGCACGGCAGCACCGGGCCCTCTACCGGCAGAGGGAGGGGCCGTCGCCATCAGCCCCGCTGCCCGCACCTGGGGCTCTTCCGGCCCCGGCCCACGGCTGGAGCCCACGATGCCGTCATTGGGCAAACACAAAGACTCTCTGACGCCCTTTGGGCACTTCAGCAAGCAGGCAGGCGTTCCTTATTGCAGCGCCGGACACACAGGGCACGGCTCCTCCCAGCGCGCAAAGCACCTGCGCCACTCGAGCGGCAGTACCGAACTTTGCTCACCGGGTGGCAGCAGCGAGCTCTTGGACACGGCGCCACCGCGCATTGGCGCCGCCCGAGCCGCAGTACCGAACTTTGCTCACCGGGTGGCAGCAGCGATCGTACCGGCCCCTCCACGGCCACCCGCGCCACGGCAGCACCGGCCCCTCCACGGCCACCCGCGCCACGGCAGCACCGGGCCCTCCACCGGCACAGGGAGGGGCCGTCGCCATCAGCCCCGCTGCCCGCACCTGGGGCTCCCCCGGCCCCGGCCCACGGCTGGACCCCGGCAGGAACAGGGGGCCGTCGCCCCAGCCCCACAGCCCGTCCCCTCCTCCCCTGGCCTCTGGCGCAGCCCCTCGTCCCGTGCAAACCAAGCACAAACGCAGCCGCCAGGGCAAAAGGGACCGCAGGTCTTTACTCAGTCACGCACCCAGCCAGTCCCGGGAGCCGCTCTGCTCCGGGGCTCGGGGCCCCCGACGCTCCCTCTGCCCCTCCGACACCTCGGCACTCCTTCCCGCAGCTGCGCCCGTTGATCCAGCGGCGAACAGTCCGTCCGTCGCCTCCCGGAGAGACGCGCTGCTCGGCAGAGGCTGCCAAAAATGAGGAGCAGGGTGCAGGCCACTACAAGAGAGGAGAAAAGTGACAGGTGGCTGGACAGCGGCGGTGGAACGAGAAAGCACCAAGCAGGGAAAGGGACGGCGAGAGAAGGACGGGGACAGGCAGTCCCACAGAGACGGAGAAAGAAGCAGCAGCAAGAGAGCAAGAGCGGCAGCAGAAAGAAGAAGAGGGAGCAGGACACAGACCGAAAATGAAGAACGGGGAGCAGGAAGGAGATGCAAAAAAAAACCCTGCAGCATGACAGAGGAAAAAAGAATAGCGGCAGGGACCTGGACAAAGAGAGATGAGGAAATAGAATAGAATAGACATGGAGAAAGCAGTAGATCTGTGACGTGCTACGGAGCCGAGAAGGAAGGCCTCGAATCAAGGGACGAGGAGCCAGACAGAGAGCACCAAAGACAGCAAAAGTACTGACAGGCTACAGAGTAGGAGGAAAGCAAAACTAGTAACCGGGAGCTGAACAGAAAGAGGGGAAGAAGGAAAAAAATGCCACGGGCTGCAGGGCAGAAAGAGGGAGGACCTAAAAGATGGGGACAAGTCAGAGACAGATGGAGAAAGAAGGTACACAAGAGCAGAAAAAAAAAATAATCGTAGCAGTGGGGGAAAGAGAGGGAGCCGGGGAGGGCCCAGGATGCACAAGAGGGGTGACAGGGCCCCGAGGGCCCACGACTCACCGCAGCTCTCACTCTCGGTGCTGCCGGGAGACTTTGACACTTCAGATGTTTCTCTCCCCTTCTCTCTTCCCCTCTTCTTCCGCAACTCCAATCGTTTGGCTCTCCTGCACCTGAGAGAAAATGCATGTGGCTGTCTTAGAGCTCATACGAGACGTGGCTTCCTAGACAAGAAGCCTCAGGAACAGGACAGAGAAAAAGAGAGAATATGATGAGTGGGAAGCAGAACACACGGATCGAGAGAGAACTTGAATCAGAGGAGTAAACAAGGCAGGAAAGAGAGATAAAGACAGGGAAGAAGCCACAAAAAAGGGCCTTTCTGGCCTCTACTCGCACCCCCCGGCCTCCTTTTTTTTCTGGCCTCTACTCTCGCCCCCAGCCTCCCACCCCTCTGCAGCCTCCCACCCCTTTCCGGCCTCCCTTTTTTTCTGGCCTCTACTCTCGCCCCCGGCCTCCCACCCCTCTGCAGCCTCCCACCCCTTTCCGGCCTCCTTTTTTTTTCCTGGCCTCTACTCCCCCCTCCTCGCCCCCCCCCCCCCCCCCCCCCCCGCCTCCCACCCCTCGATAGCCTCCTAACTCCCTTTTTGCTGGCCTCTACTTAATTCAGCTTCCCACCCCTCTGCAACCTCCTACCTCTTTCCAGCCTCCACTCCGCCCCCCCAGCTTCCCACCCTTTTTCAGCCTCCCACCACCGTCCCACGCAGTGCAGGACACACTGACAGAGAGAGAAAAAGGACAGGCAACAGGAAGAAACGTACTAAGAAACAAAGAAAGGGTCAGACGAAGAAGGGGGTGGGTGGTCAGGGTTGGAACCCCAACACAAACCAGCAAGGGGATAGAGGACAGACAGAGAGGAAGACAAGAACGGGCCGGGAAGCAGGAAGAGAAGGAGAGAAAGGCAAAAAGGGAGAGCCGGCTGCACAGGCAGGTACAGCAAGAAACGACCGGACAGGCAGCAGGATCGAGAAAGAGAGACAGAAAAACTGGGGACAGGAAGCAGGACAGAGGGACGGCGAGAGGAAACAAGGGCCAGGGAGCAGGACAGCGGTGGAAAAAGAGGCACTGGGGCAGCAGGACAGAAAGAGAAGGAAGAAAGGCCAGAACAAGGACGGGGAATAACAGCAAAGGGAAAGAGAAGGACAAGGAGCGGGACAGATTGTCAGAGAAAGACAGGGACAGCGAGCGGGACAAGGTGATACTGAGAGAGAAAAAGGGGACAAGGAGGCAGGACAAAGTGAAAGACAGGCACAAGTAAGAGACGGGGGAGCAGGACAGAGACGGAGGGGGAAAAGCCTCAGCTGGGCAGCAGGAGACAGAGGCGGAGAAGGGAAAAAACAGCACCGGGCTGAGGGACCCTGAGGGAGGAATTAAAAAACAAACACAGGGAGCGGGACAAAACGACAGAGAGAGAGAAAAGGGACAGAGCAGGACAGCGTTGGGGGGAGAAATGCGACCGTGACGGGCAGCGGGAGAGAGGTATGGAGAAAGAAAAAAAATACCGAGGAAGAGAGAAAGGAAACAAGGGACAGCGAGCTGCACAGGGGGATCGAGAAAGAAAGGATGGGAGAGGGAATGGCGCAGAGAGAGAAAGGCAGAAAAAACAGCAAGAGGAAGCAGGGCAAAAGGACAGCAAGAGGAAAAAGGAAAGGGACAGGGAGCTGGACAGAGATGGGAAAAAAAGCAGCGGGGACACACGAAAAGAGACAGAAAGAGAAGGGCACAAAAGGATAGATGAGGACAGCGGCAGGATGGAGACGCAGAACAAAACCTGGGACGGTCAACCTGGGTGGGCGGGGAGCGGGTCAGAGAGCCGGAGAAAGGAAAAACTCTGCTGTGGAGCAGCAGAGGGGGACGGAGAAAGACAGACAGGGACGGGGAGCAGGGCAGAGAAACGGAGAGAGAAAATAAGCGATGGGGAGCAGGGCAGAGCACTAGGAAGAGGAAAATAAGACAAGGGAGAAGACCGAGGAGCTCAGAGAGAAAGAAGGGTCGAAAGGAAACGCCAGAGAGGTAGAGAAATCAAGAAATACAGGGACGAGGAGCCTTGCAGAGACGGAGCACGAAAATGTAGGGCCGGTGAGCGCGAAAGAGGGAGAGAGAGACGGGGGCAGGGGGAGGAGATGAAGAAGAAAGGAGAGATAAAGATGGCAACGGAGCGCAGGGGACACAGACAGAGAGAGAAAAAGGACAGTGAACAGGAAAAAAAGGGACCAAGAAACAAAGAAAGGGTCAGATCTAGACAAAGAGACCAAGAAAGGGGCGGGGGGCGTGTGTGCAGGGAAACCCCAAAACAAACCAGCAAGGGGCTAGAGAACAGAGAGGGAGAGAAAGAGAAGAAAGGGCCACGAAGCAGGACAGAGAAGGAGAGAAAGGCAAAAAGGGAGAGCAAAAAGAGAGCCGGCTGGACAGGGAGGTACAGCAAGAAACGACCGGACAGCCAGCAGGACAGACAAATAGAGACAGGGAGCCGGCTAGAGAAATTCTGAAGGGAGAAAAAGAGGGAGAGGGAGCAGAACACACACACAGACAGAAGACGGGAGGTACAGGGAAAGGAAAACAAAAGGAAAAAGAAAAAAAAAAAAAAAATCACAGCAGCGTGGGAGAGAGAAGGATCCAGGGGAGGGCTCGGGACGCAGAAGAGGGGCGACAGGGCCCCGAGGGCCCGCCACTCACCGCGGCTCTCGCTCTCCGCGCTCCCGGGAGACTCTGCCGCTTCAGACGCTTCTCTCTCCTGCTCTCCTCCATTCCTCTTCCGTAACTCCGGTCGCTTGGCTGTCCCCCACCTAAGAGAAAACGTCCATGTCTCGCAGCTCTTACGAGACAAGGATCCCCAGGCACGTAGCCTCGCTTGCTCGCGCGCTACGCGCAGGAACAGCACAGAGGGAAAGAGAGAGAGACAGAGAACGACGAGCGGGCAGCAGAACTGATGGATCAAGAGAGAAACTGAATCGGAGGAATAAAGAACACTGGAGGGAGACACAAGTAGAGCGAACAAGCCAGATGGACGGGGGCAGGAGACACACAGATCAGGCCAAAGAGGTGGAGAAAGTAAAATCGGTGATGGGCTGCAGGATGATAGAAAAGGCCACGGTTCAGCACAGAGGAGAACAACGGGACAGCAAGCTGGACAGGGGCATATAGCGAGAAACAAAGGGACAGGCAGCAGTATGGAGATACACAGACAAAGAGTTACGGGGAGGATGGAGGACAGAGAGAACAAGAGAAAAGGGACAGGGAGGGGGGCACAGATGGAGAAAGAAACATTGCAGAGAGAGAGAGGAAGAAAGCGACAGGGCAGAGGCAGAGAGGTAGAGAAAGGAAGAAAAAAGTAGCGACGAGTAAGAGGCCAGAGGGACAAGGAAAAGCCAGGAGGAAGGACAGAGTGAGAGAGAAAACAGGTGAGGGACACGACGCCAGACTGTGAAACAGAGAGCGCGACAGGGAGCAGGACGCTGGGACAGACAGCAAACGAGAGCAACAGAGAGAACGGCAGCGAGGCGGAGCACGAGAGAAAACAGGGACTGAGAGCAAGACCGAGGGGTGAAGCAATAAATAACGGGGCTGGGGAGCAGGACAGCAGAAGAGAGAGACAGAGAGGGGGACACATAGGACAACCGCAAACTGAGAGGGAGAAGGAGAAGAGCACAGAGGGTCACAGACAAAAAGAGAGGGACGGCAGAAAGAGAAAAACAAGACGAGGCAGAAGGACTGAGGAGCAGAGAGAAAAAGGGTACAGGGAAAAGGACAGAGATGCAGAAAACAAGGAAAGCCTGGAGCACAGGGCAAAACTGACAAGGACAGGGAGCGGGACAAAGGGATGGAGGAGTTAAAAACAGCGATGGGCCGCAGCACAGAGGAAGAGAGAGAAAAAGAGCAAGAGCAGCAAGGGAAGAAGAGTGACAGAAGGGTGTTGACAGGGACACGTACAAAGCGGGCTTGGGGGACACAGACATCGGAAGGGTAGAAAGGAAAGGGAGGGATGGGGAGCAAGACAGCGTGACAGAGGGAGTGGAGTGCAAGGATACACAAAAGCAGAGGGACTGGGAAGAGGAAAGAACGTCAGGGAGAGAAAGGCGAGGCTGGCGAGCAGGAGAGAGAGAGGTGGAGAATGAAAAAACAGCCATGGTCAGAAGAACAGAAATGCAGAGAAGAAAAAATTACTTCCAGGCAGCAGGACAGAGGGACAGAGCAACAGCAAAAATATCAAGAGGGAGAAGGACAGGTAACACACAGCAGGACGCTGCAGGAGTGAGAGGGAGGGAACACAGAGCAAAGCAGAAGAATGAAGAGAGAAAAAAAAAAACAACCCAGCAAACAGAAAGGGAACCGGACAGAACTAGGCAGCAGGGCAGAGAGACGGAGAAAGAAAAAACAGGGACAAAGGGATAGAGAGGCAAAGAGAGGGATGGGGACCAGGACAGTGGGATACAAACAGGGAGTAGGACTCGAGATTGCAGAGAGAGAGGTCCAGGGAAGCAGGAAGAATGACAGAGAGAAAAAGGGGGCAGGGGGGTGGGGAGCAGGTCAGAGCGCTGGAGAAAGGAAAAACACTGCTGTGGAGCAGCAGAGGGGGACGGAGAAAGACAGACAGGGACGGGGAGCAGGGCAGAGAAACGGAGAGAGAAAATAAGCGATGGGGAGCAGGGCAGAGCACTAGGAAGAGGAAAATAAGACAAGGGAGAAGACCGAGAAGCTCAGAGAGAAAGAAGGGTCGAAAGGAAACGCCAGAGAGGTAGAGAAATCAAGAAATACAGGGACGAGGAGCCTTGCAGAGACGGAGCACGAAAATGTAGGGCCGGTGAGCGCGAAAGAGGGAGAGAGAGACGGGGGCAGGGGGAGGAGATGAAGAAGAAAGGAGAGATAAAGATGGCAACGGAGCGCAGGGGACACAGACAGAGAGAGAAAAAGGACAGTGAACAGGAAAAAAGGGACCGAGAAACAAAGAAAGGGTCAGATCTAGACAAAGAGACCAAGAAAGGGGCGGGGGGCGTGTGTGCAGGGAAACCCCAAAACAAACCAGCAAGGGGCTAGAGAACAGAGAGGGAGAGAAAGAGAAGAAAGGGCCATGAAGCAGGACAGAGAAGGAGAGAAAGGCAAAAAGGGAGAGCAAAAAGAGAGCCGGCTGGACAGGGAGGTACAGCAAGAAACGACCGGACAGCCAGCAGGACAGACAAATAGAGACAGGGAGCCGGCTAGAGAAATTCTGAAGGGAGAAAAAGAGGGAGAGGGAGCAGAACACACACACAGACAGAAGACGGGAGGTACAGGGAAAGGAAAACAAAAGGAAAAAGAAAAAAAAAAAAAAAATCACAGCAGCGTGGGAGAGAGAAGGATCCAGGGGAGGGCCCGGGACGCAGAAGAGGGGCGACAGGGCCCCGAGGGCCCGCCACTCACCGCGGCTCTCGCTCTCCGCGCTCCCGGGAGACTCTGCCGCTTCAGACGCTTCTCCGTCCTGCTCTCCTCCATTCCTCTTCCGTAACTCCGGTCGCTTGGCTGTCCCCCACCTAAGACAAAACGTCCATGTCTCGCAGCTCTTACGAGACAAGGCTCCCTACGCACGCAGCCGCGCTCGCGCGCTCCACAACCGGACCATGCTGCTGCTGGTGACACATACAGACCCTGCGGGGCACGCTGGCGGCCTGGCCTGCTGCGGGCTACCAAGACGGAGCCTTCCTCACCCGCAGCGCCAGGCAGCTGCCAGCCAGCTGGCCTTCCATTTCTTCTTCTTCTTCAGCCTTCTCGGGACTCTCCAGCTTCAGCCGCGCCACCTCCTGTCCGCAGCCACTCAGCGCTCCGCCTCTCCCTTTTCGCCCCCACGCCGCCAGCACAGCGGGGCCCGGCACACGCAGCCCACAAAAGCCCGGAGCGGGCGCAGCCAACGGCATCCCCAGGGCACGAACGGACAAACGCGAACTCAGCGCGGCCACTGCCACACATAAACAAGCAGCGGCGACCGCGTTCAGGGAGGCCGAGGCAGCCCGCACCACGGGCCTTGGGGGAGGCCGGGCGCTCCGGGACACAGGCTTCAGGGGACGTGCTGCAGCTGGGGGCGGCTGCGCGGGGCGAGCGGGGCCGGGGGAGCACTGCCGACTTGGGGGGGGGGGGGGGTGCCCACCTCCTTCTCCCATTCCCTTCCGTCACCTCCCGCCTCTGGCCCCGGGGCTGCCCGCACCCGGCTCGCCTCCTGCAGCCTGCCGCAGCGGCCGGCTCCAAGCTTCCCGTCCCACCACCCTCGAGCAGCCACCACGCACCCCCGCACCCGCTGGAGGGGAGCCCGCGCCTCACCGCTGGCCTCTCTGCTCCCCCGCCGCCCCGGCACCGAACACCAGCCCGCCGCCATGCTGCTCCGCTGCACCGCGCATGCGCCACGAGCCGACGGCGCGCCGGAGGGGCCACACTCTGAGCCGAACGCCGGGCTGCAGTACCGCGTTGCGGCCAGGGGGCGGCGCCAGCGGGGCCGGGGCGGCGCCAGCGGGGGCGGGGGCGGTGCCAGCGGGGGCGGCGCCAGCGGGGGCGGGGGCGGCGCCAGCGGGGGCGGGGGCGGTGCCGACGGCGCCAGCGGGGGCGGGGGCGGCGCCAGCGGGGGCGGGGGCGGCGCCAGCGGGGGCGGGGGCGGCGCCAGCGGGGGCGGGGGCGGCGCCAGCGGGGGCGGGGGCGGCGCCAGCGGGGGCGGGGGCGGCGCCAGCGGGGGCGGGGGGCGGCGCCAGCGGGGGCGGGGGCGGCGCCAGCGGGGGCGGGGGCGGCGCCAGCGGGGGCGGGGGCGGCGCCAGCGGGGGCGGGGGCGGCGCCAGCGGGGGCGGGGGCGGCGCCAGCGGGGGCGGGGGCGGCGCCAGCGGGGGCGGGGGCGGCGCCAGCGGGGGCGGGGGCGGCGCCAGCGGGGGCGGGGGCGGCGCCAGCGGGGGCGGGGGCGGCGCCAGCGGGGGCGGGGGCGGCGCCAGCGGGGGCGGGGGCGGCGCCAGCGGGGGCGGGGGCGGCGCCAGCGGGGGCGGGGGCGGCGCCAGCGGGGGCGGGGGCGGCGCCAGCGGGGGCAAGGGCGGCGCCAGCGGGAGAGGGGGCGGCGCCAGCGGGAGAGGGGGCGGCGCCAGCGGGAGAGGGGGCGGCGCCAGCGGGAGAGGGGGCGGCGCCAGCGGGGGCGGGGGCGGCTCCCAGCGCCGGCTCCGGCTCCGAGCAGACCCCGACTCGCGGCTCCGACACGGCGCCGCACCCCCATCGCTCCTTGCCCCCGACACGGACCCCGCCCTCCCGGGGGCTTTTCCCCGGGACCCGCCGCTCCATCCAACCCCCCCCCCCATACCCCGCGCTCACCTTCTCCCTCGCTGCAGCCGCAACCCGGCTATGGCTCCGCTCCTCCTTCGGCTCGCATCGGGCCCGGCACGGCAGCACCGGGCCCTCTACCGGCAGAGGGAGGGGCCGTCGCCATCAGCCCCGCTGCCCGCACCTGGGGCTCTTCCGGCCCCGGCCCACGGCTGGAGCCCACGATGCCGTCATTGGGCAAACACAAAGACTCTCTGACGCCCTTTGGGCACTTCAGCAAGCAGGCAGGCGTTCCTTATTGCAGCGCCGGACACACAGGGCACGGCTCCTCCCAGCGCGCAAAGCACCTGCGCCACTCGAGCGGCAGTACCGAACTTTGCTCACCGGGTGGCAGCAGCGAGCCCTTGGACACGGCGCCACCGCGCATTGGCGCCGCCCGAGCCGCAGTACCGAACTTTGCTCACCGGGTGGCAGCAGCGATCGTACCGGCCCCTCCACGGCCACCCGCGCCACGGCAGCACCGGCCCCTCCACGGCCACCCGCGCCACGGCAGCACCGGGCCCTCCACCGGCACAGGGAGGGGCCGTCGCCATCAGCCCCGCTGCCCGCACCTGGGGCTCCCCCGGCCCCGGCCCACGGCTGGACCCCGGCAGGAACAGGGGGCCGTCGCCCCAGCCCCACAGCCCGTCCCCTCCTCCCCTGGCCTCTGGCGCAGCCCCTCGTCCCGTGCAAACCAAGCACAAACGCAGCCGCCAGGGCAAAAGGGACCGCAGGTCTTTACTCAGTCACGCACCCAGCCAGTCCCGGGAGCCGCTCTGCTCCGGGGCTCGGGGCCCCCGACGCTCCCTCTGCCCCTCCGACACCTCGGCACTCCTTCCCGCAGCTGCGCCCGTTGATCCAGCGGCGAACAGTCCGTCCGTCGCCTCCCGGAGAGACGCGCTGCTCGGCAGAGGCTGCCAAAAATGAGGAGCAGGGTGCAGGCCACTACAAGAGAGGAGAAAAGTGACAGGTGGCTGGACAGCGGCGGTGGAACGAGAAAGCACCAAGCAGGGAAAGGGACGGCGAGAGAAGGACGGGGACAGGCAGTCCCACAGAGACGGAGAAAGAAGCAGCAGCAAGAGAGCAAGAGCGGCAGCAGAAAGAAGAAGAGGGAGCAGGACACAGACCGAAAATGAAGAACGGGGAGCAGGAAGGAGATGCAAAAAAAAACCCTGCAGCATGACAGAGGAAAAAAGAATAGCGGCAGGGACCTGGACAAAGAGAGATGAGGAAATAGAATAGAATAGACATGGAGAAAGCAGTAGATCTGTGACGTGCTACGGAGCCGAGAAGGAAGGCCTCGAATCAAGGGACGAGGAGCCAGACAGAGAGCACCAAAGACAGCAAAAGTACTGACAGCTACAGAGTAGGAGGAAAGCAAAACTAGTAACCGGGAGCTGAACAGAAAGAGGGGAAGAAGGAAAAAAATGCCACGGGCTGCAGGGCAGAAAGAGGGAGGACCTAAAAGATGGGGACAAGTCAGAGACAGATGGAGAAAGAAGGTACACAAGAGCAGAAAAAAAAAATAATCGTAGCAGTGGGGGAAAGAGAGGGAGCCGGGGAGGGCCCAGGATGCACAAGAGGGGTGACAGGGCCCCGAGGGCCCACGACTCACCGCAGCTCTCACTCTCGGTGCTGCCGGGAGACTTTGACACTTCAGATGTTTCTCTCCCCTTCTCTCTTCCCTTCTTCTTCCGCAACTCCAATCGTTTGGCTCTCCTCCACCTGAGAGAAAATGCATGTGGCTGTCTTAGAGCTCATACGAGACGTGGCTTCCTAGACAACAAGCCTCAGGAACAGGACAGAGAAAAAGAGAGAATATGATGAGTGGGAAGCAGAACACACGGATCGAGAGAGAACTTGAATCAGAGGAGTAAACAAGGCAGGAAAGAGAGATAAAGACAGGGAAGAAGCCACAAAAACGGGCCTTTCTGGCCTCTACTCGCACCCCCCGGCCTCCCCTTTTTTCTGGCCTCTACTCTCGCCCCCGGCCTCCCACCCCTCTGCAGCCTCCCACCCCTTTCCGGCCTCCTTTTTTTTCCTGGCCTCTACTCCCCCCTCCTCGCCCCCCCCCCCCCCCGCCTCCCACCCCTCGATAGCCTCCTAACTCCCTTTTTGCTGGCCTCTACTTAATTCAGCTTCCCACCCCTCTGCAACCTCCTACCTCTTTCCAGCCTCCACTCCGCCCCCCCAGCTTCCCACCCTTTTTCAGCCTCCCACCACCGTCCCACGCAGTGCAGGACACACTGACAGAGAGAGAAAAAGGACAGGCAACAGGAAGAAACGTACTAAGAAACAAAGAAAGGGTCAGACGAAGAAGGGGGTGGGTGGTCAGGGTTGGAACCCCAACACAAACCAGCAAGGGGATAGAGGACAGACAGAGAGGAAGACAAGAACGGGCCGGGAAGCAGGAAGAGAAGGAGAGAAAGGCAAAAAGGGAGAGCCGGCTGCACAGGCAGGTACAGCAAGAAACGACCGGACAGGCAGCAGGATCGAGAAAGAGAGACAGAAAAACTGGGGACAGGAAGCAGGACAGAGGGACGGCGAGAGGAAACAAGGGCCAGGGAGCAGGACAGCGGTGGAAAAAGAGGCACTGGGGCAGCAGGACAGAAAGAGAAGGAAGAAAGGCCAGAACAAGGACGGGGAATAACAGCAAAGGGAAAGAGAAGGACAAGGAGCGGGACAGATTGTCAGAGAAAGACAGGGACAGGGAGCGGGACAAGGTGATACTGAGAGAGAAAAAGGGGACAAGGAGGCAGGACAAAGTGAAAGACAGGCACAAGTAAGAGACGGGGGAGCAGGACAGAGACGGAGGGGGAAAAGCCTCAGCGGGGCAGAAGGAGACAGAGGCAGAGAAGGGAAAAAACAGCACCGGGCTGAGGGACCCTGAGGGAGGAATTAAAAAACAAACACAGGGAGCAGGACAAAACGACAGAGAGAGAGAAAAGGGACAGAGCAGGACAGCGTTGGGGGGAGAAATGCGACCGTGACGGGCAGCGGGAGAGAGGTATGGAGAAAGAAAAAAAATACCGAGGAAGAGAGAAAGGAAACAAGGGACAGCGAGCTGCACAGGGGGATCGAGAAAGAAAGGATGGGAGAGGGAATGGCGCAGAGAGAGAAAGGCAGAAAAAACAGCAAGAGGAAGCAGGGCAAAAGGACAGCAAGAGGAAAAAGGAAAGGGACAGGGAGCTGGACAGAGATGGGAAAAAAAGCAGCGGGGACACACGAAAAGAGACAGAAAGAGAAGGGCACAAAAGGATAGATGAGGACAGCGGCAGGATGGAGACGCAGAACAAAACCTGGGACGGTCAACCTGGGTGGGCGGGGAGCGGGTCAGAGAGCCGGAGAAAGGAAAAACTCTGCTGTGGAGCAGCAGAGGGGGACGGAGAAAGACAGACAGGGACGGGGAGCAGGGCAGAGAAACGGAGAGAGAAAATAAGCGATGGGGAGCAGGGCAGAGCACTAGGAAGAGGAAAATAAGACAAGGGAGAAGACCGAGGAGCTCAGAGAGAAAGAAGGGTCGAAAGGAAACGCCAGAGAGGTAGAGAAATCAAGAAATACAGGGAATAGGAGCCTTGCAGAGACGGAGCACGAAAATGTAGGGCCGGTGAGCGCGAAAGAGGGAGAGAGAGACGGGGGCAGGGGGAGGAGATGAAGAAGAAAGGAGAGATAAAGATGGCAACGGAGCGCAGGGGACACAGACAGAGAGAGAAAAAGGACAGTGAACAGGAAAAAAGGGACCGAGAAACAAAGAAAGGGTCAGATCTAGACAAAGAGACCAAGAAAGGGGCGGGGGGCGTGTGTGCAGGGAAACCCCAAAACAAACCAGCAAGGGGCTAGAGAACAGAGAGGGAGAGAAAGAGAAGAAAGGGCCACGAAGCAGGACAGAGAAGGAGAGAAAGGCAAAAAGGGAGAGCAAAAAGAGAGCCGGCTGGACAGGGAGGTACAGCAAGAAATGACCGGACAGCCAGCAGGACAGAGAAATAGAGACAGGGAGCCGGCTAGAGAAATTCTGAAGGGAGAAAAAGAGGGAGAGGGAGCAGAACACAAACACAGACAGAAGACGGGAGGTACAGGAAAAGGAAAACAAAAGGAAAAAGAAAAAAAAAAAAAAAAAAAAATCACAGCAGCGTGGGAGAGAGAAGGATCCAGGGGACGGCTCGGGACGCAGAAGAGGGGCGACAGGGCCCCGAGGGCCCGCCACTCACCGCGGCTCTCGCTCTCCGCGCTCCCGGGAGACTCTGCCGCTTCAGACGCTTCTCTCTCCTGCTCTCCTCCATTCCTCTTCCGTAACTCCGGTCGCTTGGCTGTCCCCCACCTAAGAGAAAACGTCCATGTCTCGCAGCTCTTACGAGACAAGGATCCCCAGGCACGTAGCCGCGCTTGCTCGCGCGCTACGCGCAGGAACAGCACAGAGGGAAAGAGAGAGAGACAGAGAACGACGAGCGGGCAGCAGAACTGATGGATCAAGAGAGAAACTGAATCGGAGGAATAAAGAACACTGGAGGGAGACACAAGTAGAGCGAACAAGCCAGATGGACGGGGGCAGGAGACACACAGATCAGGCCAAAGAGGTGGAGAAAGTAAAATCGGTGATGGGCTGCAGGATGATAGAAAAGGCCACGGTTCAGCACAGAGGAGAACAACGGGACAGCAAGCTGGACAGGGGCATATAGCGAGAAACAAAGGGACAGGCAGCAGTATGGAGATACACAGACAAAGAGTTACGGGGAGGATGGAGGACAGAGAGAACAAGAGAAAAGGGACAGGGAGGGGGGCACAGATGGAGAAAGAAACATTGCAGAGAGAGAGAGGAAGAAAGCGACAGGGCAGAGGCAGCGAGGTAGAGAAAGGAAGAAAAAAGTAGCGACGAGTAAGAGGCCAGAGGGACAAGGAAAAGCCAGGAGGAAGGACAGAGTGAGAGAGAAAACAGGTGAGGGACACGACGCCAGACTGTGAAACAGAGAGCGCGACAGGGAGCAGGACGCTGGGACAGACAGCAAACGAGAGCAACAGAGAGAACGGCAGCGAGGCGGAGCACGAGAGAAAACAGGGACTGAGAGCAAGACCGAGGGGTGAAGCAATAAATAACGGGGCTGGGGAGCAGGACAGCAGAAGAGAGAGACAGAGAGGGGGACACATAGGACAACCGCAAACTGAGAGGGAGAAGGAGAAGAGCACAGAGGGTCACAGACAAAAAGAGAGGGACGGCAGAAAGAGAAAAACAAGACGAGGCAGAAGGACTGAGGAGCAGAGAGAAAAAGGGTACAGGGAAAAGGACAGAGATGCAGAAAACAAGGAAAGCCTGGAGCACAGGGCAAAACTGACAAGGACAGGGAGCGGGACAAAGGGATGGAGGAGTTAAAAACAGCGATGGGCCGCAGCACAGAGGAAGAGAGAGAAAAAGAGCAAGAGCAGCAAGGGAAGAAGAGTGACAGAAGGGTGTTGACAGGGACACGTACAAAGCGGGCTTGGGGGACACAGACATCGGAAGGGTAGAAAGGAAAGGGAGGGATGGGGAGCAAGACAGCGTGACAGAGGGAGTGGAGTGCAAGGATACACAAAAGCAGAGGGACTGGGAAGAGGAAAGAACGTCAGGGAGAGAAAGGCGAGGCTGGCGAGCAGGAGAGAGAGAGGTGGAGAATGAAAAAACAGCCATGGTCAGAAGAACAGAAATGCAGAGAAGAAAAAATTACTTCCAGGCAGCAGGACAGAGGGACAGAGCAACAGCAAAAATATCAAGAGGGAGAAGGACAGGTAACACACAGCAGGACGCTGCAGGAGTGAGAGGGAGGGAACACAGAGCAAAGCAGAAGAATGAAGAGAGAAAAAAAAAAACAACCCAGCAAACAGAAAGGGAACCGGACAGAACTAGGCAGCAGGGCAGAGAGACGGAGAAAGAAAAAACAGGGACAAAGGGATAGAGAGGCAAAGAGAGGGATGGGGACCAGGACAGTGGGATACAAACAGGGAGTAGGACTCGAGATTGCAGAGAGAGAGGTCCAGGGAAGCAGGAAGAATGACAGAGAGAAAAAGGGGGCAGGGGGGTGGGGAGCAGGTCAGAGCGCTGGAGAAAGGAAAAACACTGCTGTGGAGCAGCAGAGGGGGACGGAGAAAGACAGACAGGGACGGGGAGCAGGGCAGAGAAACGGAGAGAGAAAATAAGCGATGGGGAGCAGGGCAGAGCACTAGGAAGAGGAAAATAAGACAAGGGAGAAGACCGAGAAGCTCAGAGAGAAAGAAGGGTCGAAAGGAAACGCCAGAGAGGTAGAGAAATCAAGAAATACAGGGACGAGGAGCCTTGCAGAGACGGAGCACGAAAATGTAGGGCCGGTGAGCGCGAAAGAGGGAGAGAGAGACGGGGGCAGGGGGAGGAGATGAAGAAGAAAGGAGAGATAAAGATGGCAACGGAGCGCAGGGGACACAGACAGAGAGAGAAAAAGGACAGTGAACAGGAAAAAAGGGACCGAGAAACAAAGAAAGGGTCAGATCTAGACAAAGAGACCAAGAAAGGGGCGGGGGGCGTGTGTGCAGGGAAACCCCAAAACAAACCAGCAAGGGGCTAGAGAACAGAGAGGGAGAGAAAGAGAAGAAAGGGCCATGAAGCAGGACAGAGAAGGAGAGAAAGGCAAAAAGGGAGAGCAAAAAGAGAGCCGGCTGGACAGGGAGGTACAGCAAGAAACGACCGGACAGCCAGCAGGACAGACAAATAGAGACAGGGAGCCGGCTAGAGAAATTCTGAAGGGAGAAAAAGAGGGAGAGGGAGCAGAACACACACACAGACAGAAGACGGGAGGTACAGGGAAAGGAAAACAAAAGGAAAAAGAAAAAAAAAAAAAAAATCACAGCAGCGTGGGAGAGAGAAGGATCCAGGGGAGGGCCCGGGACGCAGAAGAGGGGCGACAGGGCCCCGAGGGCCCGCCACTCACCGCGGCTCTCGCTCTCCGCGCTCCCGGGAGACTCTGCCGCTTCAGACGCTTCTCCGTCCTGCTCTCCTCCATTCCTCTTCCGTAACTCCGGTCGCTTGGCTGTCCCCCACCTAAGACAAAACGTCCATGTCTCGCAGCTCTTACGAGACAAGGCTCCCTACGCACGCAGCCGCGCTCGCGCGCTCCACAACCGGACCATGCTGCTGCTGGTGACACATACAGACCCTGCGGGGCACGCTGGCGGCCTGGCCTGCTGCGGGCTACCAAGACGGAGCCTTCCTCACCCGCAGCGCCAGGCAGCTGCCAGCCAGCTGGCCTTCCATTTCTTCTTCTTCTTCAGCCTTCTCGGGACTCTCCAGCTTCAGCCGCGCCACCTCCTGTCCGCAGCCACTCAGCGCTCCGCCTCTCCCTTTTCGCCCCCACGCCGCCAGCACAGCGGGGCCCGGCACACGCAGCCCACAAAAGCCCGGAGCGGGCGCAGCCAACGGCATCCCCAGGGCACGAACGGACAAACGCGAACTCAGCGCAGCCCCTGCCACACATAAACAAGCAGCGGCGACCGCGTTCAGGGAGGCCGAGGCAGCCCGCACCACGGGCCTTGGGGGAGGCCGGGCGCTCCGGGACACAGGCTTCAGGGGACGTGCTGCAGCTGGGGGCGGCTGCGCGGGGCGAGCGGGGCCGGGGGAGCACTGCCGACTTGGGGGGGGGGGGGGTGCCCACCTCCTTCTCCCATTCCCTTCCGTCACCTCCCGCCTCTGGCCCCGGGGCTGCCCGCACCCGGCTCGCCTCCTGCAGCCTGCCGCAGCGGCCGGCTCCAAGCTTCCCGTCCCACCACCCTCGAGCAGCCACCACGCACCCCCGCACCCGCTGGAGGAGAGCCCGCGCCTCACCGCTGGCCTCTCTGCTCCCCCGCCGCCCCGGCACCGAACACCAGCCCGCCGCCATGCTGCTCCGCTGCACCGCGCATGCGCCACGAGCCGACGGCGCGCCGGAGGGGCCACACTCTGAGCCGAACGCCGGGCTGCAGTACCGCGTTGCGGCCAGGGGGCGGCGCCAGCGGGGCCGGGGCGGCGCCAGCGGGGGCGGGGGCGGTGCCAGCGGGGGCGGCGCCAGCGGGGGCGGGGGCGGCGCCAGCGGGGGCGGGGGCGGTGCCGACGGCGCCAGCGGGGGCGGGGGCGGCGCCAGCGGGGGCGGGGGCGGCGCCAGCGGGGGCGGGGGCGGCGCCAGCGGGGGCGGGGGCGGCGCCAGCGGGGGCGGGGGCGGCGCCAGCGGGGGCGGGGGCGGCGCCAGCGGGGGCGGGGGCGGCGCCAGCGGGGGCGGGGGCGGCGCCAGCGGGGGCGGGGGCGGCGCCAGCGGGAGAGGGGGCGGCGCCAGCGGGGGCAAGGGCGGCGCCAGCGGGAGAGGGGGCGGCGCCAGCGGGAGAGGGGGCGGCGCCAGCGGGAGAGGGGGCGGCGCCAGCGGGAGAGGGGGCGGCGCCAGCGGGAGAGGGGGCGGCGCCAGCGGGGGCGGGGGCGGCGCCAGCGGGGGCGGGGGCGGCTCCCAGCGCCGGCTCCAGCTCCGAGCAGACCCCGACTCGCGGCTCCGACACGGCGCCGCACCCCCATCGCTCCTTGCCCCCGACACGGACCCCGCCCTCCCGGGGGCTTTTCCCCGGGACCCGCCGCTCCATCCAACCCCCCCCCCCATACCCCGCGCTCACCTTCTCCCTCGCTGCAGCCGCAACCCGGCTATGGCTCCGCTCCTCCTTCGGCTCGCATCGGGCCCGGCACGGCAGCACCGGGCCCTCTACCGGCAGAGGGAGGGGCCGTCGCCATCAGCCCCGCTGCCCGCACCTGGGGCTCTTCCGGCCCCGGCCCACGGCTGGAGCCCACGATGCCGTCATTGGGCAAACACAAAGACTCTCTGACGCCCTTTGGGCACTTCAGCAAGCAGGCAGGCGTTCCTTATTGCAGCGCCGGACACACAGGGCACGGCTCCTCCCAGCGCGCAAAGCACCTGCGCCACTCGAGCGGCAGTACCGAACTTTGCTCACCGGGTGGCAGCAGCGAGCTCTTGGACACGGCGCCACCGCGCATTGGCGCCGCCCGAGCCGCAGTACCGAACTTTGCTCACCGGGTGGCAGCAGCGATCGTACCGGCCCCTCCACGGCCACCCGCGCCACGGCAGCACCGGCCCCTCCACGGCCACCCGCGCCACGGCAGCACCGGGCCCTCCACCGGCACAGGGAGGGGCCGTCGCCATCAGCCCCGCTGCCCGCACCTGGGGCTCCCCCGGCCCCGGCCCACGGCTGGACCCCGGCAGGAACAGGGGGCCGTCGCCCCAGCCCCACAGCCCGTCCCCTCCTCCCCTGGCCTCTGGCGCAGCCCCTCGTCCCGTGCAAACCAAGCACAAACGCAGCCGCCAGGGCAAAAGGGACCGCAGGTCTTTACTCAGTCACGCACCCAGCCAGTCCCGGGAGCCGCTCTGCTCCGGGGTCGGGGCCCCCGACGCTCCCTCTGCCCCTCCGACACCTCGGCACTCCTTCCCGCAGCTGCGCCCGTTGATCCAGCGGCGAACAGTCCGTCCGTCGCCTCCCGGAGAGACGCGCTGCTCGGCAGAGGCTGCCAAAAATGAGGAGCAGGGTGCAGGCCACTACAAGAGAGGAGAAAAGTGACAGGTGGCTGGACAGCGGCGGTGGAACGAGAAAGCACCAAGCAGGGAAAGGGACGGCGAGAGAAGGACGGGGACAGGCAGTCCCACAGAGACGGAGAAAGAAGCAGCAGCAAGAGAGCAAGAGCGGCAGCAGAAAGAAGAAGAGGGAGCAGGACACAGACCGAAAATGAAGAACGGGGAGCAGGAAGGAGATGCAAAAAAAAACCCTGCAGCATGACAGAGGAAAAAAGAATAGCGGCAGGGACCTGGACAAAGAGAGATGAGGAAATAGAATAGAATAGACATGGAGAAAGCAGTAGATCTGTGACGTGCTACGGAGCCGAGAAGGAAGGCCTCGAATCAAGGGACGAGGAGCCAGACAGAGAGCACCAAAGACAGCAAAAGTACTGACAGGCTACAGAGTAGGAGGAAAGCAAAACTAGTAACCGGGAGCTGAACAGAAAGAGGGGAAGAAGGAAAAAAATGCCACGGGCTGCAGGGCAGAAAGAGGGAGGACCTAAAAGATGGGGACAAGTCAGAGACAGATGGAGAAAGAAGGTACACAAGAGCAGAAAAAAAAAATAATCGTAGCAGTGGGGGAAAGAGAGGGAGCCGGGGAGGGCCCAGGATGCACAAGAGGGGTGACAGGGCCCCGAGGGCCCACGACTCACCGCAGCTCTCACTCTCGGTGCTGCCGGGAGACTTTGACACTTCAGATGTTTCTCTCCCCTTCTCTCTTCCCTTCTTCTTCCGCAACTCCAATCGTTTGGCTCTCCTCCACCTGAGAGAAAATGCATGTGGCTGTCTTAGAGCTCATACGAGACGTGGCTTCCTAGACAACAAGCCTCAGGAACAGGACAGAGAAAAAGAGAGAATATGATGAGTGGGAAGCAGAACACACGGATCGAGAGAGAACTTGAATCAGAGGAGTAAACAAGGCAGGAAAGAGAGATAAAGACAGGGAAGAAGCCACAAAAACGGGCCTTTCTGGCCTCTACTCGCACCCCCCGGCCTCCCCTTTTTTCTGGCCTCTACTCTCGCCCCCGGCCTCCCACCCCTCTGCAGCCTCCCACCCCTTTCCGGCCTCCTTTTTTTTCCTGGCCTCTACTCCCCCCTCCTCGCCCCCCCCCCCCCCCCCGCCTCCCACCCCTCGATAGCCTCCTAACTCCCTTTTTGCTGGCCTCTACTTAATTCAGCTTCCCACCCCTCTGCAACCTCCTACCTCTTTCCAGCCTCCACTCCGCCCCCCCAGCTTCCCACCCTTTTTCAGCCTCCCACCACCGTCCCACGCAGTGCAGGACACACTGACAGAGAGAGAAAAAGGACAGGCAACAGGAAGAAACGTACTAAGAAACAAAGAAAGGGTCAGACGAAGAAGGGGGTGGGTGGTCAGGGTTGGAACCCCAACACAAACCAGCAAGGGGATAGAGGACAGACAGAGAGGAAGACAAGAACGGGCCGGGAAGCAGGAAGAGAAGGAGAGAAAGGCAAAAAGGGAGAGCCAGCTGCACAGGCAGGTACAGCAAGAAACGACCGGACAGGCAGCAGGATCGAGAAAGAGAGACAGAAAAACTGGGGACAGGAAGCAGGACAGAGGGACGGCGAGAGGAAACAAGGGCCAGGGAGCAGGACAGCGGTGGAAAAAGAGGCACTGGGGCAGCAGGACAGAAAGAGAAGGAAGAAAGGCCAGAACAAGGACGGGGAATAACAGCAAAGGGAAAGAGAAGGACAAGGAGCGGGACAGATTGTCAGAGAAAGACAGGGACAGGGAGCGGGACAAGGTGATACTGAGAGAGAAAAAGGGGACAAGGAGGCAGGACAAAGTGAAAGACAGGCACAAGTAAGAGACGGGGGAGCAGGACAGAGACGGAGGGGGAAAAGCCTCAGCGGGGCAGCAGGAGACAGAGGCAGAGAAGGGAAAAAACAGCACCGGGCTGAGGGACCCTGAGGGAGGAATTAAAAAACAAACACAGGGAGCAGGACAAAACGACAGAGAGAGAGAAAAGGGACAGAGCAGGACAGCGTTGGGGGGAGAAATGCGACCGTGACGGGCAGCGGGAGAGAGGTATGGAGAAAGAAAAAAAATACCGAGGAAGAGAGAAAGGAAACAAGGGACAGCGAGCTGCACAGGGGGATCGAGAAAGAAAGGATGGGAGAGGGAATGGCGCAGAGAGAGAAAGGCAGAAAAAACAGCAAGAGGAAGCAGGGCAAAAGGACAGCAAGAGGAAAAAGGAAAGGGACAGGGAGCTGGACAGAGATGGGAAAAAAAGCAGCGGGGACACACGAAAAGAGACAGAAAGAGAAGGGCACAAAAGGATAGATGAGGACAGCGGCACGATGGAGACGCAGAACAAAACCTGGGACGGTCAACCTGGGTGGGCGGGGAGCGGGTCAGAGAGCCGGAGAAAGGAAAAACTCTGCTGTGGAGCAGCAGAGGGGGACGGAGAAAGACAGACAGGGACGGGGAGCAGGGCAGAGAAACGGAGAGAGAAAATAAGCGATGGGGAGCAGGGCAGAGCACTAGGAAGAGGAAAATAAGACAAGGGACAAGACCGAGGAGCTCAGAGAGAAAGAAGGGTCGAAAGGAAACGCCAGAGAGGTAGAGAAATCAAGAAATACAGGGAATAGGAGCCTTGCAGAGACGGAGCACGAAAATGTAGGGCCGGTGAGCGCGAAAGAGGGAGAGAGAGACGGGGGCAGGGGGAGGAGATGAAGAAGAAAGGAGAGATAAAGATGGCAACGGAGCGCAGGGGACACAGACAGAGAGAGAAAAAGGACAGTGAACAGGAAAAAAGGGACCGAGAAACAAAGAAAGGGTCAGATCTAGACAAAGAGACCAAGAAAGGGGCGGGGGGCGTGTGTGCAGGGAAACCCCAAAACAAACCAGCAAGGGGCTAGAGAACAGAGAGGGAGAGAAAGAGAAGAAAGGGCCACGAAGCAGGACAGAGAAGGAGAGAAAGGCAAAAAGGGAGAGCAAAAAGAGAGCCGGCTGGACAGGGAGGTACAGCAAGAAATGACCGGACAGCCAGCAGGACAGAGAAATAGAGACAGGGAGCCGGCTAGAGAAATTCTGAAGGGAGAAAAAGAGGGAGAGGGAGCAGAACACAAACACAGACAGAAGACGGGAGGTACAGGAAAAGGAAAACAAAAGGAAAAAGAAAAAAAAAAAAAAAAAAAAATCACAGCAGCGTGGGAGAGAGAAGGATCCAGGGGACGGCTCGGGACGCAGAAGAGGGGCGACAGGGCCCCGAGGGCCCGCCACTCACCGCGGCTCTCGCTCTCCGCGCTCCCGGGAGACTCTGCCGCTTCAGACGCTTCTCCGTCCTGCTCTCCTCCATTCCTCTTCCGTAACTCCGGTCGCTTGGCTGTCCCCCACCTAAGAGAAAACGTCCATGTCTCGCAGCTCTTACGAGACAAGGATCCCCAGGCACGTAGCCGCGCTTGCTCGCGCGCTACGCGCAGGAACAGCACAGAGGGAAAGAGAGAGAGACAGAGAACGACGAGCGGGCAGCAGAACTGATGGATCAAGAGAGAAACTGAATCGGAGGAATAAAGAACACTGGAGGGAGACACAAGTAGAGCGAACAAGCCAGATGGACGGGGGCAGGAGACACACAGATCAGGCCAAAGAGGTGGAGAAAGTAAAATCGGTGATGGGCTGCAGGATGATAGAAAAGGCCACGGTTCAGCACAGAGGAGAACAACGGGACAGCAAGCTGGACAGGGGCATATAGCGAGAAACAAAGGGACAGGCAGCAGTATGGAGATACACAGACAAAGAGTTACGGGGAGGATGGAGGACAGAGAGAACAAGAGAAAAGGGACAGGGAGGGGGGCACAGATGGAGAAAGAAACATTGCAGAGAGAGAGAGGAAGAAAGCGACAGGGCAGAGGCAGCGAGGTAGAGAAAGGAAGAAAAAAGTAGCGACGAGTAAGAGGCCAGAGGGACAAGGAAAAGTCAGGAGGAAGGACAGAGTGAGAGAGAAAACAGGTGAGGGACACGACGCCAGACTGTGAAACAGAGAGCGCGACAGGGAGCAGGACGCTGGGACAGACAGCAAACGAGAGCAACAGAGAGAACGGCAGCGAGGCGGAGCACGAGAGAAAACAGGGACTGAGAGCAAGACCGAGGGGTGAAGCAATAAATAACGGGGCTGGGGAGCAGGACAGCAGAAGAGAGAGACAGAGAGGGGGACACATAGGACAACCGCAAACTGAGAGGGAGAAGGAGAAGAGCACAGAGGGTCACAGACAAAAAGAGAGGGACGGCAGAAAGAGAAAAACAAGACGAGGCAGAAGGACTGAGGAGCAGAGAGAAAAAGGGTACAGGGAAAAGGACAGAGATGCAGAAAACAAGGAAAGCCTGGAGCACAGGGCAAAACTGACAAGGACAGGGAGCGGGACAAAGGGATGGAGGAGTTAAAAACAGCGATGGGCCGCAGCACAGAGGAAGAGAGAGAAAAAGAGCAAGAGCAGCAAGGGAAGAAGAGTGACAGAAGGGTGTTGACAGGGACACGTACAAAGCGGGCTTGGGGGACACAGACATCGGAAGGGTAGAAAGGAAAGGGAGGGATGGGGAGCAAGACAGCGTGACAGAGGGAGTGGAGTGCAAGGATACACAAAAGCAGAGGGACTGGGAAGAGGAAAGAACGTCAGGGAGAGAAAGGCGAGGCTGGCGAGCAGGGGAGAGAGAGGTGGAGAATGAAAAAACAGCCATGGTCAGAAGAACAGAAATGCAGAGAAGAAAAAATTACTTCCAGGCAGCAGGACAGAGGGACAGAGCAAGAGCAAAAATATCAAGAGGGAGAAGGACAGGTAACACACAGCAGGACGCTGCAGGAGTGAGAGGGAGGGAACACAGAGCAAAGCAGAAGAATGAAGAGAGAAAAAAAAAAAGCAACCCAGCAAACAGAAAGGGAACCGGACAGAACTAGGCAGCAGGGCAGAGAGACGGAGAAAGAAAAAACAGGGACAAAGGGATAGAGAGGCAAAGAGAGGGATGGGGACCAGGACAGTGGGATACAAACAGGGAGTAGGACTCGAGATTGCAGAGAGAGAGGTCCAGGGAAGCAGGAAGAATGACAGAGAGAAAAAGGGGGGAGGGGGGTGGGGAGCAGGTCAGAGCGCTGGAGAAAGGAAAAACACTGCTGTGGAGCAGCAGAGGGGGACGGAGAAAGAGAGACAGGGACGGGGAGCAGGGCAGAGAAACGGAGAGAGAAAATAAGCGATGGGGAGCAGGGCAGAGCACTAGGAAGAGGAAAATAAGACAAGGGACAAGACCGAGAAGCTCAGAGAGAAAGAAGGGTCGAAAGGAAACGCCAGAGAGGTAGAGAAATCAAGAAATACAGGGACGAGGGGCCTTGCAGAGACGGAGCACGAAAATGTAGGGCCGGTGAGCGCGAAAGAGGGAGAGAGAGACGGGGGCAGGGGGAGGAGATGAAGAAGAAAGGAGAGATAAAGATGGCAACGGAGCGCAGGGGACACAGACAGAGAGAGAAAAAGGACAGTGAACAGGAAAAAAGGGACCGAGAAACAAAGAAAGGGTCAGATCTAGACAAAGAGACCAAGAAAGGGGCGGGGGGCGTGTGTGCAGGGAAACCCCAAAACAAACCAGCAAGGGGCTAGAGAACAGAGAGGGAGAGAAAGAGAAGAAAGGGCCATGAAGCAGGACAGAGAAGGAGAGAAAGGCAAAAAGGGAGAGCAAAAAGAGAGCCGGCTGGACAGGGAGGTACAGCAAGAAACGACCGGACAGCCAGCAGGACAGAGAAATAGAGACAGGGAGCCGGCTAGAGAAATTCTGAAGGGAGAAAAAGAGGGAGAGGGAGCAGAACACACACACAGACAGAAGACGGGAGGTACAGGGAAAGGAAAACAAAAGGAAAAAGAAAAAAAAAAAAAAAATCACAGCAGCGTGGGAGAGAGAAGGATCCAGGGGACAGCTCGGGACGCAGAAGAGGGGCGACAGGGCCCCGAGGGCCCGCCACTCACCGCAGCTCTCGCTCTCCGCGCTCCCGGGAGACTCTGCCGCTTCAGACGCTTCTCTGTCCTGCTCTCCTCCATTCCTCTTCCGTAACTCCGGTCGCTTGGCTGTCCCCCACCTAAGAGAAAACGTCCATGTCTCGCAGCTCTTACGAGACAAGGCTCCCTACGCACGCAGCCGCACTCGCGCGCTCCACAACCGGACCATGCTGCTGCTGGTGACACATACAGACCCTGCGGGGCACGCTGGCGGCCTGGCCTGCTGCGGGCTACCAAGACGGAGCCTTCCTCACCCGCAGCACCAGGCAGCTGCCAGCCAGGTGGCCTTCCATTTCTTCTTCTTCTTCAGCCTTCTCGGGACTCTCCAGCTTCAGCCGCGCCACCTCCTGTCCGCAGCCACTCAGCGCTCCGCCTCTCCCTTTTCGCCCCCACGCCGCCAGCACAGCGAGGCCCGGCACACGCAGCCCACAAAAGCCCGGAGCGGGCGCAGCCAACGGCATCCCCAGGGCACGAACGGACAAACGCGTCCTCAGCGCGGCCCCTGCCACACATAAACAAGCAGCGGCGACCGCGTTCAGGGAGGCCGAGGCAGCCCGCACCACGGGCCTTGGGGGAGGCCGGGCGCTCCGGGACACAGGCTTCAGGGGACGTGCTGCAGCTGGGGGCGGCTGCGCGGGGCGAGCGGGGCCGGGGGAGCACTGCCGACTTGGGGGGGGGGGGGGGGTGCCCGCCTCCTTCTCCCATTCCCTTCCGTCACCTCCCGCCTCTGGCCCCGGGGCTGCCCGCACCCGGCTCGCCTCCTGCAGCCTGCCGCAGCGGCCGGCTCCAAGCTTCCCGTCCCACCACCCTCGAGCAGCCACCACGCACCCCCGCACCCGCCAGAGGGGAGCCCGCGCCTCACCGCTGGCCTCTCTGCTCCCCCGCCGCCCCGGCACCGGACACCAGGCCGCCGCCATGCTGCTCCGCCGCACCGCGCATGCGCCACGAGCCGACGGCGCGCCGGCGGGGCCACACTCTGAGCCGAACGCCGGGCTGCAGTACCGCGTTGCGGCCAGGGGGCGGCGGGAGCGGGGGCGGCGCCAGCGGGGCCGGGGGCGGTGCCAGCGGGGGCGGGGGCGGCGCCAGCGGGGGCGGGGGCGGCGCCAGCGGGGGCGGGGGCGGCGCCAGCGGGGGCGGGGGCGGCGCCAGCGGGGGCGGGGGCGGAGCCTGCGGGGGCGGGGGCGGCGCCTGCGGGGGCGGGGGCGGCGCCCAGCGCCGGCTCCGGCTCCGAGCAGACCCCGACTCGCGGCTCCGACACGGCGCCGCACCCCCGCCGCTCCTTGCCCCCGACACGGACCCCGCCCTCCCGGGGGCTTTTCCCCGGGACCCGCCGCTCCATCCAACCCCCCCCCATACCCCGCGCTCACCTTCTCCCTCGCTGCAGCCGCAACCCGGCTATGGCTCCGCTCCTCCTTCGGCTCGCATCGGGCCCGGCACGGCAGCACCGGGCCCTCTACCGGCAGAGGGAGGGGCCGTCGCCATCAGCCCCGCTGCCCGCACCTGGGGCTCTTCCGGCCCCGGCCCACGGCTGGAGCCCACGATGCCGTCATTGGGCAAACACAAAGACTCTCTGAAGCCCTTTGGGCACTTCAGCAAGCAGGCAGGCGTTCCTTATTGCAGCGCCGGACACACAGGGCACGGCTCCTCCCAGCGCGCAAAGCACCTGCGCCACTCGAGCGGCAGTACCGAACTTTGCTCACCGGGTGGCAGCAGCGAGCCCTTGGACACGGCGCCACCGCGCATTGGCGCCGCCCGAGCCGCAGTACCGAACTTTGCTCACCGGGTGGCAGCAGCGATCGTACCGGCCCCTCCACGGCCACCCGCGCCACGGCAGCACCGGGCCCTCCACCGGCACAGGGAGCGGCCGTCGCCATCAGCCCCGCTGCCCGCACCTGGGGCTCCCCCGGCCCCGGCCCACGGCTGGACCCCGGCAGGAACAGGGGGCCGTCGCCCCAGCCCCACAGCCCGTCCCCTCCTCCCCTGGCCTCTGGCGCAGCCCCTCGTCCCGTGCAAACCAAGCACAAACGCAGCCGCCAGGGCAAAAGGGACCGCAGGTCTTTACTCAGTCACGCACCCAGCCAGTCCCGGGAGCCGCTCTGCTCCGGGGTCGGGGCCCCCGACGCTCCCTCTGCCCCTCCGACACCTCGGCACTCCTTCCCGCAGCTGCGCCCGTTGATCCAGCGGCGAACAGTCCGTCCGTCGCCTCCCGGAGCGACGCGCTGCTCGGCAGAGGCTGCCAAAAATGAGGAGCAGGGTGCAGGCCACTACAAGAGAGGAGAAAAGTGACAGGTGGCTGGACAGCGGCGGTGGAACGAGAAAGCACCAAGCAGGGAAAGGGACGGCGAGAGAAGGACGGGGACAGGCAGTCCCACAGAGACGGAGAAAGAAGCAGCAGCAAGAGAGCAAGAGCGGCAGCAGAAAGAAGAAGAGGGAGCAGGACACAGACCGAAAGTGAAGAACGGGGAGCAGGAAGGAGATGCAAAAAAAAACCCTGCAGCATGACAGAGGAAAAAAGAATAGCGGCAGGGACCTGGACAAAGAGAGATGAGGAAACAGAATAGAATAGACATGGAGAAAGCAGTAGATCTGTGACGTGCTACGGAGCCGAGAAGGAAGGCCTCGAATCAAGGGACGAGGAGGCAGACAGAGAGCACCAAAGACAGCAAAAGTACTGACAGGCTACAGAGTAGGAGGAAAGCAAAACTAGTAACCGGGAGCTGAACAGAAAGAGGGGAAGAAGGAAAAAAATGCCACGGGCTGCAGGGCAGAAAGAGGGAGGACCTAAAAGATGGGGACAAGTCAGAGACAGATGGAGAAAGAAGGTACACAAGAGCAGGAAAAAAAAATAATCGTAGCAGTGGGGGAAAGAGAGGGAGCCGGGGAGGGCCCAGGATGCACAAGAGGGGTGACAGGGCCCCGAGGGCCCACGACTCACCGCAGCTCTCACTCTCGGTGCTGCCGGGAGACTTTGACACTTCCGATGTTTCTCTCCCCTTCTCTCTTCCCCTCTTCTTCCGCAACTCCAATCGTTTGGCTCTCCTGCACCTGAGAGAAAATGCATGTGGCTGTCTTAGAGCTCATACGAGACGTGGCTTCCTAGACAACAAGCCTCAGGAACAGGACAGAGAAAAAGAGAGAATATGATGAGTGGGAAGCAGAACACACGGATCGAGAGAGAACTTGAATCAGAGGAGTAAACAAGGCAGGAAAGAGAGATAAAGACAGGGAAGAAGCCACAAAAAAGGGCCTTTCTGGCCTCTACTCGCACCCCCCGGCCTCCTTTTTTTTCTGGCCTCTACTCTCGCCCCCAGCCTCCCACCCCTCTGCAGCCTCCCACCCCTTTCCGGCCTCCCTTTTTTTCTGGCCTCTACTCTCGCCCCCGGCCTCCCACCCCTCTGCAGCCTCCCACCCCTTTCCGGCCTCCTTTTTTTTCCTGGCCTCTACTCCCCCCTCCTCGCGCCCCCCCCCCCCCCCCGCCTCCCACCCCTCGATAGCCTCCGAACTCCCTTTTTGCTGGCCTCTACTTAATTCAGCTTCCCACCCCTCTGCAACCTCCTACCTCTTTCCAGCCTCCACTCCGCCCCCCCAGCTTCCCACCCTTTTTCAGCCTCCCACCACCGTCCCACGCAGTGCAGGACACACTGACAGAGAGAGAAAAAGGACAGGCAACAGGAAGAAACGTACTAAGAAACAAAGAAAGGGTCAGACGAAGAAGGGGGTGGGTGGTCAGGGTTGGAACCCCAACACAAACCAGCAAGGGGATAGAGGACAGACAGAGAGGAAGACAAGAACGGGCTGGGAAGCAGGAAGAGAAGGAGAGAAAGGCAAAAAGGGAGAGCCGGCTGCACAGGCAGGTACAGCAAGAAACGACCGGACAGGCAGCAGGATCGAGAAAGAGAGACAGAAAAACTGGGGACAGGAAGCAGGACAGAGGGACGGCGAGAGGAAACAAGGGCCAGGGAGCAGGACAGCGGTGGAAAAAGAGGCACTGGGGCAGTAGGACAGAAAGAGAAGGAAGAAAGGCCAGAACAAGGACGGGGAATAACAGCAAAGGGAAAGAGAAGGACAAGGAGCGGGACAGATTGTCAGAGAAAGACAGGGACAGGGAGCGGGACAAGGTGATACTGAGAGAGAAAAAGGGGACAAGGAGGCAGGACAAAGTGAAAGACAGGCACAAGTAAGAGACGGGGGAGCAGGACAGAGACGGAGGGGGAAAAGCCTCAGCTGGGCAGCAGGAGACAGAGGCGGAGAAGGGAAAAAACAGCACCGGGCTGAGGGACCCTGAGGGAGGAATTAAAAAACAAACACAGGGAGCGGGACAAAACGACAGAGAGAGAGAAAAGGGACAGAGCAGGACAGCGTTGGGGGGAGAAATGCGACCGTGACGGGCAGCGGGAGAGAGGTATGGAGAAAGAAAAAAAATACCGAGGAAGAGAGAAAGGAAACAAGGGACAGCGAGCTGCACAGGGGGATCGAGAAAGAAAGGATGGGAGAGGGAATGGCGCAGAGAGAGAAAGGCAGAAAAAACAGCAAGAGGAAGCAGGGCAAAAGGACAGCAAGAGGAAAAAGGAAAGGGACAGGGAGCTGGACAGAGATGGGAAAAAAAGCAGCGGGGACACACGAAAAGAGACAGAAAGAGAAGGGCACAAAAGGATAGATGAGGACAGCGGCAGGATGGAGACGCAGAACAAAACCTGGGACGGTCAACCTGGGTGGGCGGGGAGCGGGTCAGAGAGCCGGAGAAAGGAAAAACTCTGCTGTGGAGCAGCCGAGGGGGACGGAGAAAGACAGACAGGGACGGGGAGCAGGGCAGAGAAACGGAGAGAGAAAATAAGCGATGGGGAGCAGGGCAGAGCACTAGGAAGAGGAAAATAAGACAAGGGAGAAGACCGAGGAGCTCAGAGAGAAAGAAGGGTCGAAAGGAAACGCCAGAGAGGTAGAGAAATCAAGAAATACAGGGACGAGGAGCCTTGCAGAGACGGAGCACGAAAATGTAGGGCCGGTGAGCGCGAAAGAGGGAGAGAGAGACGGGGGCAGGGGGAGGAGATGAAGAAGAAAGGAGAGATAAAGATGGCAACGGAGCGCAGGGGACACAGACAGAGAGAGAAAAAGGACAGTGAACAGGAAAAAAGGGACCGAGAAACAAAGAAAGGGTCAGATCTAGACAAAGAGACCAAGAAAGGGGCGGGGGGCGTGTGTGCAGGGAAACCCCAAAACAAACCAGCAAGGGGCTAGAGAACAGAGAGGGAGAGAAAGAGAAGAAAGGGCCACGAAGCAGGACAGAGAAGGAGAGAAAGGCAAAAAGGGAGAGCAAAAAGAGAGCCGGCTGGACAGGGAGGTACAGCAAGAAACGACCGGACAGCCAGCAGGACAGAGAAATAGAGACAGGGAGCCGGCTAGAGAAATTCTGAAGGGAGAAAAAGAGGGAGAGGGAGCAGAACACACACACAGACAGAAGACGGGAGGTACAGGGAAAGGAAAACAAAAGGAAAAAGAAAAAAAAAAAAAAATCACAGCAGCGTGGGAGAGAGAAGGATCCAGGGGACAGCTCGGGACGCAGAAGAGGGGCGACAGGGCCCCGAGGGCCCGCCACTCACCGCGGCTCTCGCTCTCCGCGCTCCCGGGAGACTCTGCCGCTTCAGACGCTTCTCCGTCCTGCTCTCCTCCATTCCTCTTCCGTAACTCCGGTCGCTTGGCTGTCCCCCACCTAAGAGAAAACGTCCATGTCTCGCAGCTCTTACGAGACAAGGATCCCCAGGCACGTAGCCTCGCTTGCTCGCGCGCTACGCGCAGGAACAGCACAGAGGGAAAGAGAGAGAGACAGAGAACGACGAGCGGGCAGCAGAACTGATGGATCAAGAGAGAAACTGAATCGGAGGAATAAAGAACACTGGAGGGAGACACAAGTAGAGCGAACAAGCCAGATGGACGGGGGCAGGAGACACACAGATCAGGCCAAAGAGGTGGAGAAAGTAAAATCGGTGACGGGCTGCAGGATGATAGAAAAGGCCACGGTTCAGCACAGAGGAGAACAACGGGACAGCAAGCTGGACAGGGGCATATAGCGAGAAACAAAGGGACAGGCAGCAGTATGGAGATACACAGACAAAGAGTTACGGGGAGGATGGAGGACAGAGAGAACAAGAGAAAAGGGACAGGGAGGGGGGCACAGATGGAGAAAGAAACATTGCAGAGAGAGAGAGGAAGAAAGCGACAGGGCAGAGGCAGAGAGGTAGAGAAAGGAAGAAAAAAGTAGCGACGAGTAAGAGGCCAGAGGGACAAGGAAAAGCCAGGAGGAAGGACAGAGTGAGAGAGAAAACAGGTGAGGGACACGACGCCAGACTGTGAAACAGAGAGCGCGACAGGGAGCAGGACGCTGGGACAGACAGCAAACGAGAGCAACAGAGAGAACGGCAGCGAGGCGGAGCACGAGAGAAAACAGGGACTGAGAGCAAGACCGAGGGGTGAAGCAATAAATAACGGGGCTGGGGAGCAGGACAGCAGAAGAGAGAGACAGAGAGGGGGACACATAGGACAACCGCAAACTGAGAGGGAGAAGGAGAAGAGCACAGAGGGTCACAGACAAAAAGAGAGGGACGGCAGAAAGAGAAAAACAAGACGAGGCAGAAGGACTGAGGAGCAGAGAGAAAAAGGGTACAGGGAAAAGGGCAGAGATGCAGAAAACAAGGAAAGCCTGGAGCACAGGGCAAAACTGACAAGGACAGGGAGCGGGACAAAGGGATGGAGGAGTTAAAAACAGCGATGGGCCGCAGCACAGAGGAAGAGAGAGAAAAAGAGCAAGAGCAGCAAGGGAAGAAGAGTGACAGAAGGGTGTTGACAGGGACACGTACAAAGCGGGCTTGGGGGACACAGACATCGGAAGGGTAGAAAGGAAAGGGAGGGATGGGGAGCAAGACAGCGTGACAGAGGGAGTGGAGTGCAAGGATACACAAAAGCAGAGGGACTGGGAAGAGGAAAGAACGTCAGGGAGAGAAAGGCGAGGCTGGCGAGCAGGAGAGAGAGGTGGAGAATGAAAAAACAGCCATGGTCAGAAGAACAGAAATGCAGAGAAGAAAAAATTACTTCCAGGCAGCAGGACAGAGGGACAGAGCAAGAGCAAAAATATCAAGAGGGAGAAGGACAGGTAACACACAGCAGGACGCTGCAGGAGTGAGAGGGAGGGAACACAGAGCAAAGCAGAAGAATGAAGAGAGAAAAAAAAAAACAACCCAGCAAACAGAAAGGGAACCGGACAGAACTAGGCAGCAGGGCAGAGAGACGGAGAAAGAAAAAACAGGGACAAAGGGATAGAGAGGCAAAGAGAGGGATGGGGACCAGGACAGTGGGATACAAACAGGGAGTAGGACTCGAGATTGCAGAGAGAGAGGTCCAGGGAAGCAGGAAGAATGACAGAGAGAAAAAGGGGGGAGGGGGGTGGGGAGCAGGTCAGAGCGCTGGAGAAAGGAAAAACACTGCTGTGGAGCAGCAGAGGGGGACGGAGAAAGAGAGAGAGGGACGGGGAGCAGGGCAGAGAAACGGAGAGAGAAAATAAGCGATGGGGAGCAGGGCAGAGCACTAGGAAGAGGAAAATAAGACAAGGGACAAGACCGAGGAGCTCAGAGAGAAAGAAGGGTCGAAAGGAAACGCCAGAGAGGTAGAGAAATCAAGAAATACAGGGACGAGGAGCCTTGCAGAGACGGAGCACGAAAATGTAGGGCCGGTGAGCGCGAAAGAGGGAGAGAGAGACGGGGGCAGGGGGAGGAGATGAAGAAGAAAGGAGAGATAAAGATGGCAACGGAGCGCAGGGGACACAGACAGAGAGAGAAAAAGGACAGTGAACAGGAAAAAAGGGACCGAGAAACAAAGAAAGGGTCAGATCTAGACAAAGAGACCAAGAAAGGGGCGGGGGGCGTGTGTGCAGGGAAACCCCAAAACAAACCAGCAAGGGGCTAGAGAACAGAGAGGGAGAGAAAGAGAAGAAAGGGCCACGAAGCAGGACAGAGAAGGAGAGAAAGGCAAAAAGGGAGAGCAAAAAGAGAGCCGGCTGGACAGGGAGGTACAGCAAGAAACGACCGGACAGCCAGCAGGACAGAGAAAGAGAGACAGGGAGCCGGCTAGAGAAATTCTGAAGGGAGAAAAAGAGGGAGAGGGAGCAGAACACAAACACAGACAGAAGACGGGAGGTACAGGGAAAGGAAAACAAAAGGAAAAAGAAAAAAAAAAAAAAAATCACAGCAGCGTGGGAGAGAGAAGGATCCAGGGGACAGCTCGGGACGCAGAAGAGGGGCGACAGGGCCCCGAGGGCCCGCCACTCACCGCAGCTCTCGCTCTCCGCGCTCCCGGGAGACTCTGCCGCTTCAGACGCTTCTCCGTCCTGCTCTCCTCCATTCCTCTTCCGTAACTCCAGTCGCTTGGCTGTCCCCCACCTAAGAGAAAACGTCCATGTCTCGCAGCTCTTACGAGACAAGGATCCCCAGGCACGTAGCCTCGCTTGCTCGCGCGCTACGCGCAGGAACAGCACAGAGGGAAAGAGAGAGAGACAGAGAACGACGAGCGGGCAGCAGAACTGATGGATCAAGAGAGAAACTGAATCGGAGGAATAAAGAACACTGGAGGGAGACACAAGTAGAGCGAACAAGCCAGATGGACGGGGGCAGGAGACACACAGATCAGGCCAAAGAGGTGGAGAAAGTAAAATCGGTGACGGGCTGCAGGATGATAGAAAAGGCCACGGTTCAGCACAGAGGAGAACAACGGGACAGCAAGCTGGACAGGGGCATATAGCGAGAAACAAAGGGACAGGCAGCAGTATGGAGATACACAGACAAAGAGTTACGGGGAGGATGGAGGACAGAGAGAACAAGAGAAAAGGGACAGGGAGGGGGGCACAGATGGAGAAAGAAACATTGCAGAGAGAGAGAGGAAGAAAGCGACAGGGCAGAGGCAGAGAGGTAGAGAAAGGAAGAAAAAAGTAGCGACGAGTAAGAGGCCAGAGGGACAAGGAAAAGCCAGGAGGAAGGACAGAGTGAGAGAGAAAACAGGTGAGGGACACGACGCCAGACTGTGAAACAGAGAGCGCGACAGGGAGCAGGACGCTGGGACAGACAGCAAACGAGAGCAACAGAGAGAACGGCAGCGAGGCGGAGCACGAGAGAAAACAGGGACTGAGAGCAAGACCGAGGGGTGAAGCAATAAATAACGGGGCTGGGGAGCAGGACAGCAGAAGAGAGAGACAGAGAGGGGGACACATAGGACAACCGCAAACTGAGAGGGAGAAGGAGAAGAGCACAGAGGGTCACAGACAAAAAGAGAGGGACGGCAGAAAGAGAAAAACGAGACGAGGCAGAAGGACTGAGGAGCAGAGAGAAAAAGGGTACAGGGAAAAGGACAGAGATGCAGAAAACAAGGAAAGCCTGGAGCACAGGGCAAAACTGACAAGGACAGGGAGCGGGACAAAGGGATGGAGGAGTTAAAAACAGCGATGGGCCGCAGCACAGAGGAAGAGAGAGAAAAAGAGCAAGAGCAGCAAGGGAAGAAGAGTGACAGAAGGGTGTTGACAGGGACACGTACAAAGCGGGCTTGGGGGACACAGACATCGGAAGGGTAGAAAGGAAAGGGAGGGATGGGGAGCAAGACAGCGTGACAGAGGGAGTGGAGTGCAAGGATACACAAAAGCAGAGGGACTGGGAAGAGGAAAGAACGTCAGGGAGAGAAAGGCGAGGCTGGCGAGCAGGAGAGAGAGAGGTGGAGAATGAAAAAACAGCCATGGTCAGAAGAACAGAAATGCAGAGAAGAAAAAATTACTTCCAGGCAGCAGGACAGAGGGACAGAGCAAGAGCAAAAATATCAAGAGGGAGAAGGACAGGTAACACACAGCAGGACGCTGCAGGAGTGAGAGGGAGGGAACACAGAGCAAAGCAGAAGAATGAAGAGAGAAAAAAAAAAACAACCCAGCAAACAGAAAGGGAACCGGACAGAACTAGGCAGCAGGGCAGAGAGACGGAGAAAGAAAAAACAGGGACAAAGGGATAGAGAGGCAAAGAGAGGGATGGGGACCAGGACAGTGGGATACAAACAGGGAGTAGGACTCGAGATTGCAGAGAGAGAGGTCCAGGGAAGCAGGAAGAATGACAGAGAGAAAAAGGGGGGAGGGGGGTGGGGAGCAGGTCAGAGCGCTGGAGAAAGGAAAAACACTGCTGTGGAGCAGCAGAGGGGGACGGAGAAAGACAGACAGGGACGGGGAGCAGGGCAGAGAAACGGAGAGAGAAAATAAGCGATGGGGAGCAGGGCAGAGCACTAGGAAGAGGAAAATAAGACAAGGGAGAAGACCGAGAAGCTCAGAGAGAAAGAAGGGTCGAAAGGAAACGCCAGAGAGGTAGAGAAATCAAGAAATACAGGGACGAGGAGCCTTGCAGAGACGGAGCACGAAAATGTAGGGCCGGTGAGCGCGAAAGAGGGAGAGAGAGACGGGGGCAGGGGGAGGAGATGAAGAAGAAAGGAGAGATAAAGATAGCAACGGAGCGCAGGGGACACAGACAGAGAGAGAAAAAGGACAGTGAACAGGAAAAAAGGGACCGAGAAACAAAGAAAGGGTCAGATCTAGACAAAGAGACCAAGAAAGGGGCGGGGGGCGTGTGTGCAGGGAAACCCCAAAACAAACCAGCAAGGGGCTAGAGAACAGAGAGGGAGAGAAAGAGAAGAAAGGGCCATGAAGCAGGACAGAGAAGGAGAGAAAGGCAAAAAGGGAGAGCAAAAAGAGAGCCGGCTGGACAGGGAGGTACAGCAAGAAACGACCGGACAGCCAGCAGGACAGAGAAATAGAGACAGGGAGCCAGCTAGAGAAATTCTGAAGGGAGAAAAAGAGGGAGAGGGAGCAGAACACAAACACAGACAGAAGACGGGAGGTACAGGGAAAGGAAAACAAAAGGAAAAAGAAAAAAAAAAAAAAAAATCACAGCAGCGTGGGAGAGAGAAGGATCCAGGGGAGGGCCCGGGACGCAGAAGAGGGGCGACAGGGCCCCGAGGGCCCGCCACTCACCGCGGCTCTCGCTCTCCGCGCTCCCGGGAGACTCTGCCGCTTCAGACGCTTCTCTGTCCTGCTCTCCTCCATTCCTCTTCCGTAACTCCGGTCGCTTGGCTGTCCCCCACCTAAGACAAAACGTCCATGTCTCGCAGCTCTTACGAGACAAGGCTCCCTACGCACGCAGCCGCACTCACGCGCTCCACAACCGGACCATGCTGCTGCTGGTGACACATACAGACCCTGCGGGGCACGCTGGCGGCCTGGCCTGCTGCGGGCTACCAAGACGGAGCCTTCCTCACCCGCAGCGCCAGGCAGCTGCCAGCCAGCTGGCCTTCCATTTCTTCTTCTTCTTCAGCCTTCTCGGGACTCTCCAGCTTCAGCCGCGCCACCTCCTGTCCGCAGCCACTCAGCGCTCCGCCTCTCCCTTTTCGCCCCCACGCCGCCAGCACAGCGAGGCCCGGCACACGCAGCCCACAAAAGCCCGGAGCGGGCGCAGCCAACGGCATCCCCAGGGCACGAACGGACAAACGCGAACTCAGCGCAGCCCCTGCCACACATAAACAAGCAGCGGCGACCGCGTTCAGGGAGGCCGAGGCAGCCCGCACCACGGGCCTTGGGGGAGGCCGGGCGCTCCGGGACACAGGCTTCAGGGGACGTGCTGCAGCTGGGGGCGGCTGCGCGGGGCGAGCGGGGCCGGGGGAGCACTGCCGACTTGGGGGGGGGGGGGGGGGGGGTGCCCGCCTCCTTCTCCCATTCCCTTCCGTCACCTCCCGCCTCTGGCCCCGGGGCTGCCCGCACCCGGCTCGCCTCCTGCAGCCTGCCGCAGCGGCCGGCTCCAAGCTTCCCGTCCCACCACCCTCGAGCAGCCACCACGCACCCCCGCACCCGCTGGAGGGGAGCCCGCGCCTCACCGCTGGCCTCTCTGCTCCCCCGCCGCCCCGGCACCGGACACCAGGCCGCCGCCATGCTGCTCCGCCGCACCGCGCATGCGCCACGCGCCGACGGCGCGCCGGAGGGGCCACACTCTGAGCCGAACGCCGGGCTGCAGTACCGCGTTGCGGCCAGGGGGCGGCGGGGGCGAGGGCGGCGCCAGCGGGGCCGGGGGCGGTGCCAGCGGGGCCGGGGGCGGCGCCAGCGGGGCCGGGGGCGGCGCCAGCGGGGCCGGGGGCGGCGCCAGCGGGGGCGGGGGCGGCGCCAGCGGGGGCGGGGGCGGCGCCCAGCGCCGGCTCCGGCTCCGAGCAGACCCCGACTCGCGGCTCCGACACGGCGCCGCACCCCCATCGCTCCTTGCCCCCGACACGGACCCCGCCCTCCCGGGGGCTTTTCCCCGGGACCCGCCGCTCCATCCAACCCCCCCCCCCATACCCCGCGCTCACCTTCTCCCTCGCTGCAGCCGCAACCCGGCTATGGCTCCGCTCCTCCTTCGGCTCGCATCGGGCCCGGCACGGCAGCACCGGGCCCTCTACCGGCAGAGGGAGGGGCCGTCGCCATCAGCCCCGCTGCCCGCACCTGGGGCTCTTCCGGCCCCGGCCCACGGCTGGAGCCCACCATGCCGTCATTGGGCAAACACAAAGACTCTCTGAAGCCCTTTGGGCACTTCAGCAAGCAGGCAGGCGTTCCTTATTGCAGCGCCGGACACACAGGGCACGGCTCCTCCCAGCGCGCAAAGCACCTGCGCCACTCGAGCGGCAGTACCGAACTTTGCTCACCGGGTGGCAGCAGCGAGCCCTTGGACACGGCGCCACCCGAGCCGCAGTACCGAACTTTGCTCACCGGGTGGCAGCAGCGAGCCCTTGGACACGGCGCCACCGCGCATTGGCGCCGCCCGAGCCGCAGTACCGAACTTTGCTCACCGGGTGGCAGCAGCGATCGTACCGGCCCCTCCACGGCCACCCGCGCCACGGCAGCACCGGGCCCTCCACCGGCACAGGGAGCGGCCGTCGCCATCAGCCCCGCTGCCCGCACCTGGGGCTCCCCCGGCCCCGGCCCACGGCTGGACCCCGGCAGGAACAGGGGGCCGTCGCCCCAGCCCCACAGCCCGTCCCCTCCTCCCCTGGCCTCTGGCGCAGCCCCTCGTCCCGTGCAAACCAAGCACAAACGCAGCCGCCAGGGCAAAAGGGACCGCAGGTCTTTACTCAGTCACGCACCCAGCCAGTCCCGGGAGCCGCTCTGCTCCGGGGTCGGGGCCCCCGACGCTCCCTCTGCCCCTCCGACACCTCGGCACTCCTTCCCGCAGCTGCGCCCGTTGATCCAGCGGCGAACAGTCCGTCCCTCGCCTCCCGGAGCGACGCGCTGCTCGGCAGAGGCTGCCAAAAATGAGGAGCAGGGTGCAGGCCACTACAAGAGAGGAGAAAAGTGACAGGTGGCTGGACAGCGGCGGTGGAACGAGAAAGCACCAAGCAGGGAAAGGGACGGCGAGAGAAGGACGGGGACAGGCAGTCCCACAGAGACGGAGAAAGAAGCAGCAGCAAGAGAGCAAGAGCGGCAGCAGAAAGAAGAAGAGGGAGCAGGACACAGACCGAAAGTGAAGAACGGGGAGCAGGAAGGAGATGCAAAAAAAAACCCTGCAGCATGACAGAGGAAAAAAGAATAGCGGCAGGGACCTGGACAAAGAGAGATGAGGAAATAGAATAGAATAGACATGGAGAAAGCAGTAGATCTGTGACGTGCTACGGAGCCGAGAAGGAAGGCCTCGAATCAAGGGACGAGGAGCCAGACAGAGAGCACCAAAGACAGCAAAAGTACTGACAGGCTACAGAGTAGGAGGAAAGCAAAACTAGTAACCGGGAGCTGAACAGAAAGAGGGGAAGAAGGAAAAAAATGCCACGGGCTGCAGGGCAGAAAGAGGGAGGACCTAAAAGATGGGGACAAGTCAGAGACAGATGGAGAAAGAAGGTACACAAGAGCAGAAAAAAAAAATAATCGTAGCAGTGGGGGAAAGAGAGGGAGCCGGGGAGGGCCCAGGATGCACAAGAGGGGTGACAGGGCCCCGAGGGCCCACGACTCACCGCAGCTCTCACTCTCGGTGCTGCCGGGAGACTTTGACACTTCAGATGTTTCTCTCCCCTTCTCTCTTCCCCTCTTCTTCCGCAACTCCAATCGTTTGGCTCTCCTGCACCTGAGAGAAAATGCATGTGGCCGTCTTAGAGCTCATACGAGACGTGGCTTCCTAGACAACAAGCCTCAGGAACAGGACAGAGAAAAAGAGAGAATATGATGAGTGGGAAGCAGAACACACGGATCGAGAGAGAACTTGAATCAGAGGAGTAAACAAGGCAGGAAAGAGAGATAAAGACAGGGAAGAAGCCACAAAAAAGGGCCTTTCTGGCCTCTACTCGCACCCCCCGGCCTCCTTTTTTTTCTGGCCTCTACTCTCGCCCCCAGCCTCCCACCCCTCTGCAGCCTCCCACCCCTTTCCGGCCTCCCTTTTTTTCTGGCCTCTACTCTCGCCCCCGGCCTCCCACCCCTCTGCAGCCTCCCACCCCTTTCCGGCCTCCTTTTTTTTTCCTGGCCTCTACTCCCCCCTCCTCGCCCCCCCCCCCCCCCCCCGCCTCCCACCCCTCGATAGCCTCCTAACTCCCTTTTTGCTGGCCTCTACTTAATTCAGCTTCCCACCCCTCTGCAACCTCCTACCTCTTTCCAGCCTCCACTCCGCCCCCCCAGCTTCCCACCCTTTTTCAGCCTCCCACCACCGTCCCACGCAGTGCAGGACACACTGACAGAGAGAGAAAAAGGACAGGCAACAGGAAGAAACGTACTAAGAAACAAAGAAAGGGTCAGACGAAGAAGGGGGTGGGTGGTCAGGGTTGGAACCCCAACACAAACCAGCAAGGGGATAGAGGACAGACAGAGAGGAAGACAAGAACGGGCCGGGAAGCAGGAAGAGAAGGAGAGAAAGGCAAAAAGGGAGAGCCGGCTGCACAGGCAGGTACAGCAAGAAACGACCGGACAGGCAGCAGGATCGAGAAAGAGAGACAGAAAAACTGGGGACAGGAAGCAGGACAGAGGGACGGCGAGAGGAAACAAGGGCCAGGGAGCAGGACAGCGGTGGAAAAAGAGGCACTGGGGCAGCAGGACAGAAAGAGAAGGAAGAAAGGCCAGAACAAGGACGGGGAATAACAGCAAAGGGAAAGAGAAGGACAAGGAGCGGGACAGATTGTCAGAGAAAGACAGGGACAGGGAGCGGGACAAGGTGATACTGAGAGAGAAAAAGGGGACAAGGAGGCAGGACAAAGTGAAAGACAGGCACAAGTAAGAGACGGGGGAGCAGGACAGAGACGGAGGGGGAAAAGCCTCAGCTGGGCAGCAGGAGACAGAGGCGGAGAAGGGAAAAAACAGCACCGGGCTGAGGGACCCTGAGGGAGGAATTAAAAAACAAACACAGGGAGCGGGACAAAACGACAGAGAGAGAGAAAAGGGACAGAGCAGGACAGCGTTGGGGGGAGAAATGCGACCGTGACGGGCAGCGGGAGAGAGGTATGGAGAAAGAAAAAAAATACCGAGGAAGAGAGAAAGGAAACAAGGGACAGCGAGCTGCACAGGGGGATCGAGAAAGAAAGGATGGGAGAGGGAATGGCGCAGAGAGAGAAAGGCAGAAAAAACAGCAAGAGGAAGCAGGGCAAAAGGACAGCAAGAGGAAAAAGGAAAGGGACAGGGAGCTGGACAGAGATGGGAAAAAAAGCAGCGGGGACACACGAAAAGAGACAGAAAGAGAAGGGCACAAAAGGATAGATGAGGACAGCGGCAGGATGGAGACGCAGAACAAAACCTGGGACGGTCAACCTGGGTGGGCGGGGAGCGGGTCAGAGAGCCGGAGAAAGGAAAAACTCTGCTGTGGAGCAGCCGAGGGGGACGGAGAAAGACAGACAGGGACGGGGAGCAGGGCAGAGAAACGGAGAGAGAAAATAAGCGATGGGGAGCAGGGCAGAGCACTAGGAAGAGGAAAATAAGACAAGGGACAAGACCGAGGAGCTCAGAGAGAAAGAAGGGTCGAAAGGAAACGCCAGAGAGGTAGAGAAATCAAGAAATACAGGGACGAGGAGCCTTGCAGAGACGGAGCACGAAAATGTAGGGCCGGTGAGCGCGAAAGAGGGAGAGAGAGACGGGGGCAGGGGGAGGAGATGAAGAAGAAAGGAGAGATAAAGATGGCAACGGAGCGCAGGGGACACAGACAGAGAGAGAAAAAGGACAGTGAACAGGAAAAAAGGGACCGAGAAACAAAGAAAGGGTCAGATCTAGACAAAGAGACCAAGAAAGGGGCGGGGGGCGTGTGTGCAGGGAAACCCCAAAACAAACCAGCAAGGGGCTAGAGAACAGAGAGGGAGAGAAAGAGAAGAAAGGGCCACGAAGCAGGACAGAGAAGGAGAGAAAGGCAAAAAGGGAGAGCAAAAAGAGAGCCGGCTGGACAGGGAGGTACAGCAAGAAACGACCGGACAGCCAGCAGGACAGAGAAATAGAGACAGGGAGCCGGCTAGAGAAATTCTGAAGGGAGAAAAAGAGGGAGAGGGAGCAGAACACACACACAGACAGAAGACGGGAGGTACAGGGAAAGGAAAACAAAAGGAAAAAGAAAAAAAAAAAAAAATCACAGCAGCGTGGGAGAGAGAAGGATCCAGGGGACAGCTCGGGACGCAGAAGAGGGGCGACAGGGCCCCGAGGGCCCGCCACTCACCGCGGCTCTCGCTCTCTGCGCTCCCGGGAGACTCTGCCGCTTCAGACGCTTCTCCGTCCTGCTCTCCTCCATTCCTCTTCCGTAACTCCGGTCGCTTGGCTGTCCCCCACCTAAGAGAAAACGTCCATGTCTCGCAGCTCTTACGAGACAAGGATCCCCAGGCACGTAGCCTCGCTTGCTCGCGCGCTACGCGCAGGAACAGCACAGAGGGAAAGAGAGAGAGACAGAGAACGACGAGCGGGCAGCAGAACTGATGGATCAAGAGAGAAACTGAATCGGAGGAATAAAGAACACTGGAGGGAGACACAAGTAGAGCGAACAAGCCAGATGGACGGGGGCAGGAGACACACAGATCAGGCCAAAGAGGTGGAGAAAGTAAAATCGGTGACGGGCTGCAGGATGATAGAAAAGGCCACGGTTCAGCACAGAGGAGAACAACGGGACAGCAAGCTGGACAGGGGCATATAGCGAGAAACAAAGGGACAGGCAGCAGTATGGAGATACACAGACAAAGAGTTACGGGGAGGATGGAGGACAGAGAGAACAAGAGAAAAGGGACAGGGAGGGGGGCACAGATGGAGAAAGAAACATTGCAGAGAGAGAGAGGAAGAAAGCGACAGGGCAGAGGCAGAGAGGTAGAGAAAGGAAGAAAAAAGTAGCGACGAGTAAGAGGCCAGAGGGACAAGGAAAAGCCAGGAGGAAGGACAGAGTGAGAGAGAAAACAGGTGAGGGACACGACGCCAGACTGTGAAACAGAGAGCGCGACAGGGAGCAGGACGCTGGGACAGACAGCAAACGAGAGCAACAGAGAGAACGGCAGCGAGGCGGAGCACGAGAGAAAACAGGGACTGAGAGCAAGACCGAGGGGTGAAGCAATAAATAACGGGGCTGGGGAGCAGGACAGCAGAAGAGAGAGACAGAGAGGGGGACACATAGGACAACCGCAAACTGAGAGGGAGAAGGAGAAGAGCACAGAGGGTCACAGACAAAAAGAGAGGGACGGCAGAAAGAGAAAAACAAGACGAGGCAGAAGGACTGAGGAGCAGAGAGAAAAAGGGTACAGGGAAAAGGACAGAGATGCAGAAAACAAGGAAAGCCTGGAGCACAGGGCAAAACTGACAAGGACAGGGAGCGGGACAAAGGGATGGAGGAGTTAAAAACAGCGATGGGCCGCAGCACAGAGGAAGAGAGAGAAAAAGAGCAAGAGCAGCAAGGGAAGAAGAGTGACAGAAGGGTGTTGACAGGGACACGTACAAAGCGGGCTTGGGGGACACAGACATCGGAAGGGTAGAAAGGAAAGGGAGGGATGGGGAGCAAGACAGCGTGACAGAGGGAGTGGAGTGCAAGGATACACAAAAGCAGAGGGACTGGGAAGAGGAAAGAACGTCAGGGAGAGAAAGGCGAGGCTGGCGAGCAGGAGAGAGAGAGGTGGAGAATGAAAAAACAGCCATGGTCAGAAGAACAGAAATGCAGAGAAGAAAAAATTACTTCCAGGCAGCAGGACAGAGGGACAGAGCAAGAGCAAAAATATCAAGAGGGAGAAGGACAGGTAACACACAGCAGGACGCTGCAGGAGTGAGAGGGAGGGAACACAGAGCAAAGCAGAAGAATGAAGAGAGAAAAAAAAAAACAACCCAGCAAACAGAAAGGGAACCGGACAGAACTAGGCAGCAGGGCAGAGAGACGGAGAAAGAAAAAACAGGGACAAAGGGATAGAGAGGCAAAGAGAGGGATGGGGACCAGGACAGTGGGATACAAACAGGGAGTAGGACTCGAGATTGCAGAGAGAGAGGTCCAGGGAAGCAGGAAGAATGACAGAGAGAAAAAGGGGGGAGGGGGGTGGGGAGCAGGTCAGAGCGCTGGAGAAAGGAAAAACACTGCTGTGGAGCAGCAGAGGGGGACGGAGAAAGAAAGACAGGGACGGGGAGCAGGGCAGAGAAACGGAGAGAGAAAATAAGCGATGGGGAGCAGGGCAGAGCACTAGGAAGAGGAAAATAAGACAAGGGAGAAGACCGAGAAGCTCAGAGAGAAAGAAGGGTCGAAAGGAAACGCCAGAGAGGTAGAGAAATCAAGAAATACAGGGACGAGGAGCCTTGCAGAGACGGAGCACGAAAATGTAGGGCCGGTGAGCGCGAAAGAGGGAGAGAGAGACGGGGGCAGGGGGAGGAGATGAAGAAGAAAGGAGAGATAAAGATGGCAACGGAGCGCAGGGGACACAGACAGAGAGAGAAAAAGGACAGTGAACAGGAAAAAAGGGACCGAGAAACAAAGAAAGGGTCAGATCTAGACAAAGAGACCAAGAAAGGGGCGGGGGGCGTGTGTGCAGGGAAACCCCAAAACAAACCAGCAAGGGGCTAGAGAACAGAGAGGGAGAGAAAGAGAAGAAAGGGCCACGAAGCAGGACAGAGAAGGAGAGAAAGGCAAAAAGGGAGAGCAAAAAGAGAGCCGGCTGGACAGGGAGGTACAGTAAGAAACGACCGGACAGCCAGCAGGACAGAGAAATAGAGACAGGGAGCCGGCTAGAGAAATTCTGAAGGGAGAAAAAGAGGGAGAGGGAGCAGGACACAAACACAGACAGAAGACGGGAGGTAAAGGGAAAGGAAAACAAAAGGAAAAAGAGAAAAAAAAAAAAATCACAGCAGCGTGGGAGAGAGAAGGATCCAGGGGAGGGCCCGGGACGCAGAAGAGGGGCGACAGGGCCCCGAGGGCCCGCCACTCACCGCAGCTCTCGCTCTCCGCGCTCCCGGGAGACTCTGCCGCTTCAGACGCTTCTCCGTCCTGCTCTCCTCCATTCCTCTTCCGTAACTCCGGTCGCTTGGCTGTCCCCCACCTAAGAGAAAACGTCCATGTCTCGCAGCTCTTACGAGACAAGGCTCCCTACGCACGCAGCCGCGCTCGCGCGCTCCACAACCGGACCATGCTGCTGCTGGTGACACATACAGACCCTGCGGGGCACGCTGGCGGCCTGGCCTGCTGCGGGCTACCAAGACGGAGCCTTCCTCACCCGCAGCGCCAGGCAGCTGCCAGCCAGCTGGCCTTCCATTTCTTCTTCTTCTTCAGCCTTCTCGGGACTCTCCAGCTTCAGCCGCGCCACCTCCTGTCCGCAGCCACTCAGCGCTCCGCCTCTCCCTTTTCGCCCCCACGCCGCCAGCACAGCGAGGCCCGGCACACGCAGCCCACACAAGCCCGGAGCGGGCGCAGCCAACGGCATCCCCAGGGCACGAACGGACAAACGCGTCCTCAGCGCAGCCCCTGCCACACATAAACAAGCAGCGGCGACCGCGTTCAGGGAGGCCGAGGCAGCCCGCACCACGGGCCTTGGGGGAGGCCGGGCGCTCCGGGACACAGGCTTCAGGGGACGTGCTGCAGCTGGGGGCGGCTGCGCGGGGCGAGCGGGGCCGGGGGAGCACTGCCGACTTGGGGGGGGGGGGGGTGCCCGCCTCCTTCTCCCATTCCCTTCCGTCACCTCCCGCCTCTGGCCCCGGGGCTGCCCGCACCCGGCTCGCCTCCTGCAGCCTGCCGCAGCGGCCGGCTCCAAGTTTCCCATCCCACCACCCTCGAGCAGCCACCACGCACCCCCACACCCGCTGGAGGGGAGCCCGCGCCTCACCGCTGGCCTCTCTGCTCCCCCGCCGCCCCGGCACCGAACACCAGCCCGCCGCCATGCTGCTCCGCCGCACCGCGCATGCGCCACGAGCCGACGGCGCGCCGGAGGGGCCACACTCTGAGCCGAACGCCGGGCTGCAGTACCGCGTTGCGGCCAGGGGGCGGCGCCAGCGGGGCCGGGGGCGGCGCCAGCGGGGCCGGGGGCGGCGCCAGCGGGGCCGGGGGCGGTGCCAGCGGGGGCGGCGCCAGCGGGGGCGGGGGCGGCGCCAGCGGGGGCGGGGGCGGCGCCAGCGGGGGCGGGGGCGGCGCCAGCGGGGGCGGGGGCGGCGCCAGCGGGGGCGGGGGCGGCGCCAGCGGGGGCGGGGGCGGCGCCAGCGGGGGCGGGGGCGGCGCCAGCGGGGGCGGGGGCGGCGCCAGCGGGGGCAAGGGCGGTGCCAGCTGGGGCGGGGGCGGCGCCAGCGGGGGCGGGGGCGGCGCCAGCGGGGGCAAGGGCGGCGCCAGCTGGGGCAAGGGCGGCGCCAGCGGGGGCGGGGGCGGCGCCAGCGGGGGCGGGGGCGGCGCCAGCGGGGGCGGGGGCGGCGCCTGCGGGGGCGGGGGCGGCTCCCAGCGCCGGCTCCGGCTCCGAGCAGACCCCGACTCGCGGCTCCGACACGGCGCCGCACCCCTATCGCTCCTTGCCCCCGACACGGACCCCGCCCTCCCGGGGGCTTTTCCCCGGGACCCGCCGCTCCATCCAACCCCCCCCCCCATACCCCGCGCTCACCTTCTCCCTCGCTGCAGCCGCAACCCGGCTATGGCTCCGCTCCTCCTTCGGCTCGCATCGGGCCCGGCACGGCAGCACCGGGCCCTCTACCGGCAGAGGGAGGGGCCGTCGCCATCAGCCCCGCTGCCCGCACCTGGGGCTCTTCCGGCCCCGGCCCACGGCTGGAGCCCACCATGCCGTCATTGGGCAAACACAAAGACTCTCTGAAGCCCTTTGGGCACTTCAGCAAGCAGGCAGGCGTTCCTTATTGCAGCGCCGGACACACAGGGCACGGCTCCTCCCAGCGCGCAAAGCACCTGCGCCACTCGAGCGGCAGTACCGAACTTTGCTCACCGGGTGGCAGCAGCGAGCTCTTGGACACGGCGCCACCGCGCATTGGCGCCGCCCGAGCCGCAGTACCGAACTTTGCTCACCGGGTGGCAGCAGCGATCGTACCGGCCCCTCCACGGCCACCCGCGCCACGGCAGCACCGGCCCCTCCACGGCCACCCGCGCCACGGCAGCACCGGGCCCTCCACCGGCACAGGGAGGGGCCGTCGCCATCAGCCCCGCTGCCCGCACCTGGGGCTCCCCCGGCCCCGGCCCACGGCTGGACCCCGGCAGGAACAGGGGGCCGTCGCCCCAGCCCCACAGCCCGTCCCCTCCTCCCCTGGCCTCTGGCGCAGCCCCTCGTCCCGTGCAAACCAAGCACAAACGCAGCCGCCAGGGCAAAAGGGACCGCAGGTCTTTACTCAGTCACGCACCCAGCCAGTCCCGGGAGCCGCTCTGCTCCGGGGTCGGGGCCCCCGACGCTCCCTCTGCCCCTCCGACACCTCGGCACTCCTTCCTGCAGCTGCGCCCGTTGATCCAGCGGCGAACAGTCCGTCCGTCGCCTCCCGGAGAGACGCGCTGCTCGGCAGAGGCTGCCAAAAATGAGGAGCAGGGTGCAGGCCACTACAAGAGAGGAGAAAAGTGACAGGTGGCTGGACAGCAGCGGTGGAACGAGAAAGCACCAAGCAGGGAAAGGGACGGCGAGAGAAGGACGGGGACAGGCAGTCCCACAGACATGGAGAAAGAAGCAGCAGCAAGAGAGCAAGAGCGGCAGCAGAAAGAAGAAGAGGGAGCAGGACACAGACCGAAAATGAAGAACGGGGAGCAGGAAGGAGATGCAAAAAAAAACCCTGCAGCATGACAGAGGAAAAAAGAATAGCGGCAGGGACCTGGACAAAGAGAGATGAGGAAATAGAATAGAATAGACATGGAGAAAGCAGTAGATCTGTGACGTGCTACGGAGCCGAGAAGGAAGGCCTCGAATCAAGGGACGAGGAGCCAGACAGAGAGCACCAAAGACAGCAAAAGTACTGACAGGCTACAGAGTAGGAGGAAAGCAAAACTAGTAACCGGGAGCTGAACAGAAAGAGGGGAAGAAGGAAAAAAATGCCACGGGCTGCAGGGCAGAAAGAGGGAGGACCTAAAAGATGGGGACAAGTCAGAGACAGATGGAGAAAGAAGGTACACAAGAGCAGAAAAAAAAAATAATCGTAGCAGTGGGGGAAAGAGAGGGAGCTGGGGAGGGCCCAGGATGCACAAGAGGGGTGACAGGGCCCCGAGGGCCCACGACTCACCGCAGCTCTCACTCTCGGTGCTGCCGGGAGACTTTGACATTTCAGATGTTTCTCTCCCCTTCTCTCTTCCCCTCTTCTTCCGCAACTCCAATCGTTTGGCTCTCCTGCACCTGAGAGAAAATGCATGTGGCTGTCTTAGAGCTCATACGAGACGTGGCTTCCTAGACAACAAGCCTCAGGAACAGGACAGAGAAAAAGAGAGAATATGATGAGTGGGAAGCAGAACACACGGATCGAGAGAGAACTTGAATCAGAGGAGTAAACAAGGCAGGAAAGAGAGATAAAGACAGGGAAGAAGCCACAAGAAAAGGGCCTTTCTGGCCTCTACTCGCACCCCCCGGCCTCCCCTTTTTTCTGGCCTCTACTCTCGCCCCCGGCCTCCCACCCCTCTGCAGCCTCCCACCCCTTTCCGGCCTCCTTTTTTTTCCTGGCCTCTACTCCCCCCTCCTCGCCCCCCCCCCCCCCGCCTCCCACCCCTCGATAGCCTCCGAACTCCCTTTTTGCTGGCCTCTACTTAATTCAGCTTCCCACCCCTCTGCAACCTCCTACCTCTTTCCAGCCTCCACTCCGCCCCCCCAGCTTCCCACCCTTTTTCAGCCTCCCACCACCGTCCCACGCAGTGCAGGACACACTGACAGAGAGAGAAAAAGGACAGGCAACAGGAAGAAACGTACTAAGAAACAAAGAAAGGGTCAGACGAAGAAGGGGGTGGGTGGTCAGGGTTGGAACCCCAACACAAACCAGCAAGGGGATAGAGGACAGACAGAGAGGAAGACAAGAACGGGCCGGGAAGCAGGAAGAGAAGGAGAGAAAGGCAAAAAGGGAGAGCCAGCTGCACAGGCAGGTACAGCAAGAAACGACCGGACAGGCAGCAGGATCGAGAAAGAGAGACAGAAAAACTGGGGACAGGAAGCAGGACAGAGGGACGGCGAGAGGAAACAAGGGCCAGGGAGCAGGACAGCGGTGGAAAAAGAGGCACTGGGGCAGCAGGACAGAAAGAGAAGGAAGAAAGGCCAGAACAAGGACGGGGAATAACAGCAAAGGGAAAGAGAAGGACAAGGAGCGGGACAGATTGTCAGAGAAAGACAGGGACAGGGAGCGGGACAAGGTGATACTGAGAGAGAAAAAGGGGACAAGGAGGCAGGACAAAGTGAAAGACAGGCACAAGTAAGAGACGGGGGAGCAGGACAGAGACGGAGGGGGAAAAGCCTCAGCGGGGCAGCAGGAGACAGAGGCGGAGAAGGGAAAAAACAGCACCGGGCTGAGGGACCCTGAGGGAGGAATTAAAAAACAAACACAGGGAGCGGGACAAAACGACAGAGAGAGAGAAAAGGGACAGAGCAGGACAGCGTTGGGGGGAGAAATGCGACCGTGACGGGCAGCGGGAGAGAGGTATGGAGAAAGAAAAAAAATACCGAGGAAGAGAGAAAGGAAACAAGGGACAGCGAGCTGCACAGGGGGATCGAGAAAGAAAGGATGGGAGAGGGAATGGCGCAGAGAGAGAAAGGCAGAAAAAACAGCAAGAGGAAGCAGGGCAAAAGGACAGCAAGAGGAAAAAGGAGAGGGACAGGGAGCTGGACAGAGATGGGAAAAAAAGCAGCGGGGACACACGAAAAGAGACAGAAAGAGAAGGGCACAAAAGGATAGATGAGGACAGCGGCAGGATGGAGACGCAGAACAAAACCTGGGACGGTCAACCTGGGTGGGCGGGGAGCGGGTCAGAGAGCCGGAGAAAGGAAAAACTCTGCTGTGGAGCAGCCGAGGGGGACGGAGAAAGACAGACAGGGACGGGGAGCAGGGCAGAGAAACGGAGAGAGAAAATAAGCGATGGGGAGCAGGGCAGAGCACTAGGAAGAGGAAAATAAGACAAGGGAGAAGACCGAGGAGCTCAGAGAGAAAGAAGGGTCGAAAGGAAACGCCAGAGAGGTAGAGAAATCAAGAAATACAGGGACGAGGAGCCTTGCAGAGACGGAGCACGAAAATGTAGGGCCGGTGAGCGCGAAAGAGGGAGAGAGAGACGGGGGCAGGGGGAGGAGATGAAGAAGAAAGGAGAGATAAAGATGGCAACGGAGCGCAGGGGACACAGACAGAGAGAGAAAAAGGACAGTGAACAGGAAAAAAGGGACCGAGAAACAAAGAAAGGGTCAGATCTAGACAAAGAGACCAAGAAAGGGGCGGGGGGCGTGTGTGCAGGGAAACCCCAAAACAAACCAGCAAGGGGCTAGAGAACAGAGAGGGAGAGAAAGAGAAGAAAGGGCCACGAAGCAGGACAGAGAAGGAGAGAAAGGCAAAAAGGGAGAGCAAAAAGAGAGCCGGCTGGACAGGGAGGTACAGCAAGAAACGACCGGACAGCCAGCAGGACAGAGAAATAGAGACAGGGAGCCGGCTAGAGAAATTCTGAAGGGAGAAAAAGAGGGAGAGGGAGCAGAACACACACACAGACAGAAGACGGGAGGTACAGGGAAAGGAAAACAAAAGGAAAAAGAAAAAAAAAAAAAAAAATCACAGCAGCGTGGGAGAGAGAAGGATCCAGGGGACAGCTCGGGACGCAGAAGAGGGGCGACAGGGCCCCGAGGGCCCGCCACTCACCGCGGCTCTCGCTCTCCGCACTGCCGGGAGACTCTGCCGCTTCAGACGCTTCTCTCTCCTGCTCTCCTCCATTCCTCTTCCGTAACTCCGGTCGCTTGGCTGTCCCCCACCTAAGAGAAAACGTCCATGTCTCGCAGCTCTTACGAGACAAGGATCCCCAGGCACGTAGCCGCGCTTGCTCGCGCGCTACGCGCAGGAACAGCACAGAGGGAAAGAGAGAGAGACAGAGAACGACGAGCGGGCAGCAGAACTGATGGATCAAGAGAGAAACTGAATCGGAGGAATAAAGAACACTGGAGGGAGACACAAGTAGAGCGAACAAGCCAGATGGACGGGGGCAGGAGACACACAGATCAGGCCAAAGAGGTGGAGAAAGTAAAATCGGTGATGGGCTGCAGGATGATAGAAAAGGCCACGGTTCAGCACAGAGGAGAACAACGGGACAGCAAGCTGGACAGGGGCATATAGCGAGAAACAAAGGGACAGGCAGCAGTATGGAGATACACAGACAAAGAGTTACGGGGAGGATGGAGGACAGAGAGAACAAGAGAAAAGGGACAGGGAGGGGGGCACAGATGGAGAAAGAAACATTGCAGAGAGAGAGAGGAAGAAAGCGACAGGGCAGAGGCAGAGAGGTAGAGAAAGGAAGAAAAAAGTAGCGACGAGTAAGAGGCCAGAGGGACAAGGAAAAGCCAGGAGGAAGGACAGAGTGAGAGAGAAAACAGGTGAGGGACACGACGCCAGACTGTGAAACAGAGAGCGCGACAGGGAGCAGGACGCTGGGACAGACAGCAAACGAGAGCAACAGAGAGAACGGCAGCGAGGCGGAGCACGAGAGAAAACAGGGACTGAGAGCAAGACCGAGGGGTGAAGCAATAAATAACGGGGCTGGGGAGCAGGACAGCAGAAGAGAGAGACAGAGAGGGGGACACATAGGACAACCGCAAACTGAGAGGGAGAAGGAGAAGAGCACAGAGGGTCACAGACAAAAAGAGAGGGACGGCAGAAAGAGAAAAACAAGACGAGGCAGAAGGACTGAGGAGCAGAGAGAAAAAGGGTACAGGGAAAAGGACAGAGATGCAGAAAACAAGGAAAGCCTGGAGCACAGGGCAAAACTGACAAGGACAGGGAGCGGGACAAAGGGATGGAGGAGTTAAAAACAGCGATGGGCCGCAGCACAGAGGAAGAGAGAGAAAAAGAGCAAGAGCAGCAAGGGAAGAAGAGTGACAGAAGGGTGTTGACAGGGACACGTACAAAGCGGGCTTGGGGGACACAGACATCGGAAGGGTAGAAAGGAAAGGGAGGGATGGGGAGCAAGACAGCGTGACAGAGGGAGTGGAGTGCAAGGATACACAAAAGCAGAGGGACTGGGAAGAGGAAAGAACGTCAGGGAGAGAAAGGCGAGGCTGGCGAGCAGGAGAGAGAGAGGTGGAGAATGAAAAAACAGCCATGGTCAGAAGAACAGAAATGCAGAGAAGAAAAAATTACTTCCAGGCAGCAGGACAGAGGGACAGAGCAAGAGCAAAAATATCAAGAGGGAGAAGGACAGGTAACACACAGCAGGACGCTGCAGGAGTGAGAGGGAGGGAACACAGAGCAAAGCAGAAGAATGAAGAGAGAAAAAAAAAAACAACCCAGCAAACAGAAAGGGAACCGGACAGAACTAGGCAGCAGGGCAGAGAGACGGAGAAAGAAAAAACAGGGACAAAGGGATAGAGAGGCAAAGAGAGGGATGGAGACCAGGACAGTGGGATACAAACAGGGAGTAGGACTCGAGATTGCAGAGAGAGAGGTCCAGGGAAGCAGGAAGAACGACAGAGAGAAAAAGGGGGGAGGGGGGTGGGGAGCAGGTCAGAGCGCTGGAGAAAGGAAAAACACTGCTGTGGAGCAGCAGAGGGGGACGGAGAAAGAGAGAGAGGGACAGGGAGCAGGGCAGAGAAACGGAGAGAGAAAATAAGCGATGGGGAGCAGGGCAGAGCACTAGGAAGAGGAAAATAAGACAAGGGAGAAGACCGAGAAGCTCAGAGAGAAAGAAGGGTCGAAAGGAAACGCCAGAGAGGTAGAGAAATCAAGAAATACAGGGAATAGGAGCCTTGCAGAGACGGAGCACGAAAATGTAGGGCCAGTGAGCACGAAAGAGGGAGAGAGAGACGGGGGCAGGGGGAGGAGATGAAGAAGAAAGGAGAGATAAAGATAGCAACGGAGAGCAGGGGACACAGACAGAGAGAGAAAAAGGACAGTGAACAGGAAAAAAGGGACCGAGAAACAAAGAAAGGGTCAGATCTAGACAAAGAGACCAAGAAAGGGGCGGGGGGCGTGTGTGCAGGGAAACCCCAAAACAAACCAGCAAGGGGCTAGAGAACAGAGAGGGAGAGAAAGAGAAGAAAGGGCCACGAAGCAGGACAGAGAAGGAGAGAAAGGCAAAAAGGGAGAGCAAAAAGAGAGCCGGCTGGACAGGGAGGTACAGTAAGAAACGACCGGACAGCCAGCAGGACAGAGAAATAGAGACAGGGAGCCGGCTAGAGAAATTCTGAAGGGAGAAAAAGAGGGAGAGGGAGCAGGACACAAACACAGACAGAAGACGGGAGGTAAAGGGAAAGGAAAACAAAAGGAAAAAGAGAAAAAAAAAAAAATCACAGCAGCGTGGGAGAGAGAAGGATCCAGGGGAGGGCCCGGGACGCAGAAGAGGGGCGACAGGGCCCCGAGGGCCCGCCACTCACCGCAGCTCTCGCTCTCCGCGCTCCCGGGAGACTCTGCCGCTTCAGACGCTTCTCCGTCCTGCTCTCCTCCATTCCTCTTCCGTAACTCCGGTCGCTTGGCTGTCCCCCACCTAAGAGAAAACGTCCATGTCTCGCAGCTCTTACGAGACAAGGCTCCCTACGCACGCAGCCGCGCTCGCGCGCTCCACAACCGGACCATGCTGCTGCTGGTGACACATACAGACCCTGCGGGGCACGCTGGCGGCCTGGCCTGCTGCGGGCTACCAAGACGGAGCCTTCCTCACCCGCAGCGCCAGGCAGCTGCCAGCCAGCTGGCCTTCCATTTCTTCTTCTTCTTCAGCCTTCTCGGGACTCTCCAGCTTCAGCCGCGCCACCTCCTGTCCGCAGCCACTCAGCGCTCCGCCTCTCCCTTTTCGCCCCCACGCCGCCAGCACAGCGAGGCCCGGCACACGCAGCCCACACAAGCCCGGAGCGGGCGCAGCCAACGGCATCCCCAGGGCACGAACGGACAAACGCGTCCTCAGCGCAGCCCCTGCCACACATAAACAAGCAGCGGCGACCGCGTTCAGGGAGGCCGAGGCAGCCCGCACCACGGGCCTTGGGGGAGGCCGGGCGCTCCGGGACACAGGCTTCAGGGGACGTGCTGCAGCTGGGGGCGGCTGCGCGGGGCGAGCGGGGCCGGGGGAGCACTGCCGACTTGGGGGGGGGGGGGGTGCCCGCCTCCTTCTCCCATTCCCTTCCGTCACCTCCCGCCTCTGGCCCCGGGGCTGCCCGCACCCGGCTCGCCTCCTGCAGCCTGCCGCAGCGGCCGGCTCCAAGTTTCCCATCCCACCACCCTCGAGCAGCCACCACGCACCCCCACACCCGCTGGAGGGGAGCCCGCGCCTCACCGCTGGCCTCTCTGCTCCCCCGCCGCCCCGGCACCGAACACCAGCCCGCCGCCATGCTGCTCCGCCGCACCGCGCATGCGCCACGAGCCGACGGCGCGCCGGAGGGGCCACACTCTGAGCCGAACGCCGGGCTGCAGTACCGCGTTGCGGCCAGGGGGCGGCGCCAGCGGGGCCGGGGGCGGCGCCAGCGGGGCCGGGGGCGGCGCCAGCGGGGCCGGGGGCGGTGCCAGCGGGGGCGGCGCCAGCGGGGGCGGGGGCGGCGCCAGCGGGGGCGGGGGCGGCGCCAGCGGGGGCGGGGGCGGCGCCAGCGGGGGCGGGGGCGGCGCCAGCGGGGGCGGGGGCGGCGCCAGCGGGGGCGGGGGCGGCGCCAGCGGGGGCGGGGGCGGCGCCAGCGGGGGCGGGGGCGGCGCCAGCTGGGGCGGGGGCGGCGCCAGCGGGGGCGGGGGCGGCGCCAGCGGGGGCGGGGGCGGCGCCAGCGGGGGCAAGGGCGGCGCCAGCGGGGGCAAGGGCGGCGCCAGCGGGGGCGGGGGCGGCGCCAGCGGGGGCGGGGGCGGCGCCAGCGGGGGCGGGGGCGGCGCCTGCGGGGGCGGGGGCGGCTCCCAGCGCCGGCTCCGGCTCCGAGCAGACCCCGACTCGCGGCTCCGACACGGCGCCGCACCCCTATCGCTCCTTGCCCCCGACACGGACCCCGCCCTCCCGGGGGCTTTTCCCCGGGACCCGCCGCTCCATCCAACCCCCCCCCCCATACCCCGCGCTCACCTTCTCCCTCGCTGCAGCCGCAACCCGGCTATGGCTCCGCTCCTCCTTCGGCTCGCATCGGGCCCGGCACGGCAGCACCGGGCCCTCTACCGGCAGAGGGAGGGGCCGTCGCCATCAGCCCCGCTGCCCGCACCTGGGGCTCTTCCGGCCCCGGCCCACGGCTGGAGCCCACCATGCCGTCATTGGGCAAACACAAAGACTCTCTGAAGCCCTTTGGGCACTTCAGCAAGCAGGCAGGCGTTCCTTATTGCAGCGCCGGACACACAGGGCACGGCTCCTCCCAGCGCGCAAAGCACCTGCGCCACTCGAGCGGCAGTACCGAACTTTGCTCACCGGGTGGCAGCAGCGAGCTCTTGGACACGGCGCCACCGCGCATTGGCGCCGCCCGAGCCGCAGTACCGAACTTTGCTCACCGGGTGGCAGCAGCGATCGTACCGGCCCCTCCACGGCCACCCGCGCCACGGCAGCACCGGCCCCTCCACGGCCACCCGCGCCACGGCAGCACCGGGCCCTCCACCGGCACAGGGAGGGGCCGTCGCCATCAGCCCCGCTGCCCGCACCTGGGGCTCCCCCGGCCCCGGCCCACGGCTGGACCCCGGCAGGAACAGGGGGCCGTCGCCCCAGCCCCACAGCCCGTCCCCTCCTCCCCTGGCCTCTGGCGCAGCCCCTCGTCCCGTGCAAACCAAGCACAAACGCAGCCGCCAGGGCAAAAGGGACCGCAGGTCTTTACTCAGTCACGCACCCAGCCAGTCCCGGGAGCCGCTCTGCTCCGGGGTCGGGGCCCCCGACGCTCCCTCTGCCCCTCCGACACCTCGGCACTCCTTCCTGCAGCTGCGCCCGTTGATCCAGCGGCGAACAGTCCGTCCGTCGCCTCCCGGAGAGACGCGCTGCTCGGCAGAGGCTGCCAAAAATGAGGAGCAGGGTGCAGGCCACTACAAGAGAGGAGAAAAGTGACAGGTGGCTGGACAGCAGCGGTGGAACGAGAAAGCACCAAGCAGGGAAAGGGACGGCGAGAGAAGGACGGGGACAGGCAGTCCCACAGACATGGAGAAAGAAGCAGCAGCAAGAGAGCAAGAGCGGCAGCAGAAAGAAGAAGAGGGAGCAGGACACAGACCGAAAATGAAGAACGGGGAGCAGGAAGGAGATGCAAAAAAAAACCCTGCAGCATGACAGAGGAAAAAAGAATAGCGGCAGGGACCTGGACAAAGAGAGATGAGGAAATAGAATAGAATAGACATGGAGAAAGCAGTAGATCTGTGACGTGCTACGGAGCCGAGAAGGAAGGCCTCGAATCAAGGGACGAGGAGCCAGACAGAGAGCACCAAAGACAGCAAAAGTACTGACAGGCTACAGAGTAGGAGGAAAGCAAAACTAGTAACCGGGAGCTGAACAGAAAGAGGGGAAGAAGGAAAAAAATGCCACGGGCTGCAGGGCAGAAAGAGGGAGGACCTAAAAGATGGGGACAAGTCAGAGACAGATGGAGAAAGAAGGTACACAAGAGCAGAAAAAAAAAATAATCGTAGCAGTGGGGGAAAGAGAGGGAGCCGGGGAGGGCCCAGGATGCACAAGAGGGGTGACAGGGCCCCGAGGGCCCACGACTCACCGCAGCTCTCACTCTCGGTGCTGCCGGGAGACTTTGACATTTCAGATGTTTCTCTCCCCTTCTCTCTTCCCCTCTTCTTCCGCAACTCCAATCGTTTGGCTCTCCTGCACCTGAGAGAAAATGCATGTGGCTGTCTTAGAGCTCATACGAGACGTGGCTTCCTAGACAACAAGCCTCAGGAACAGGACAGAGAAAAAGAGAGAATATGATGAGTGGGAAGCAGAACACACGGATCGAGAGAGAACTTGAATCAGAGGAGTAAACAAGGCAGGAAAGAGAGATAAAGACAGGGAAGAAGCCACAAGAAAAGGGCCTTTCTGGCCTCTACTCGCACCCCCCGGCCTCCCCTTTTTTCTGGCCTCTACTCTCGCCCCCGGCCTCCCACCCCTCTGCAGCCTCCCACCCCTTTCCGGCCTCCTTTTTTTTCCTGGCCTCTACTCCCCCCTCCTCGCCCCCCCCCCCCCCCCCCCCCCCGCCTCCCACCCCTCGATAGCCTCCGAACTCCCTTTTTGCTGGCCTCTACTTAATTCAGCTTCCCACCCCTCTGCAACCTCCTACCTCTTTCCAGCCTCCACTCCGCCCCCCCAGCTTCCCACCCTTTTTCAGCCTCCCACCACCGTCCCACGCAGTGCAGGACACACTGACAGAGAGAGAAAAAGGACAGGCAACAGGAAGAAACGTACTAAGAAACAAAGAAAGGGTCAGACGAAGAAGGGGGTGGGTGGTCAGGGTTGGAACCCCAACACAAACCAGCAAGGGGATAGAGGACAGACAGAGAGGAAGACAAGAACGGGCCGGGAAGCAGGAAGAGAAGGAGAGAAAGGCAAAAAGGGAGAGCCAGCTGCACAGGCAGGTACAGCAAGAAACGACCGGACAGGCAGCAGGATCGAGAAAGAGAGACAGAAAAACTGGGGACAGGAAGCAGGACAGAGGGACGGCGAGAGGAAACAAGGGCCAGGGAGCAGGACAGCGGTGGAAAAAGAGGCACTGGGGCAGCAGGACAGAAAGAGAAGGAAGAAAGGCCAGAACAAGGACGGGGAATAACAGCAAAGGGAAAGAGAAGGACAAGGAGCGGGACAGATTGTCAGAGAAAGACAGGGACAGGGAGCGGGACAAGGTGATACTGAGAGAGAAAAAGGGGACAAGGAGGCAGGACAAAGTGAAAGACAGGCACAAGTAAGAGACGGGGGAGCAGGACAGAGACGGAGGGGGAAAAGCCTCAGCGGGGCAGCAGGAGACAGAGGCGGAGAAGGGAAAAAACAGCACCGGGCTGAGGGACCCTGAGGGAGGAATTAAAAAACAAACACAGGGAGCAGGACAAAACGACAGAGAGAGAGAAAAGGGACAGAGCAGGACAGCGTTGGGGGGAGAAATGCGACCGTGACGGGCAGCGGGAGAGAGGTATGGAGAAAGAAAAAAAATACCGAGGAAGAGAGAAAGGAAACAAGGGACAGCGAGCTGCACAGGGGGATCGAGAAAGAAAGGATGGGAGAGGGAATGGCGCAGAGAGAGAAAGGCAGAAAAAACAGCAAGAGGAAGCAGGGCAAAAGGACAGCAAGAGGAAAAAGGAAAGGGACAGGGAGCTGGACAGAGATGGGAAAAAAAGCAGCGGGGACACACGAAAAGAGACAGAAAGAGAAGGGCACAAAAGGATAGATGAGGACAGCGGCAGGATGGAGACGCAGAACAAAACCTGGGACGGTCAACCTGGGTGGGCGGGGAGCGGGTCAGAGAGCCGGAGAAAGGAAAAACTCTGCTGTGGAGCAGCAGAGGGGGACGGAGAAAGACAGACAGGGACGGGGAGCAGGGCAGAGAAACGGAGAGAGAAAATAAGCGATGGGGAGCAGGGCAGAGCACTAGGAAGAGGAAAATAAGACAAGGGAGAAGACCGAGGAGCTCAGAGAGAAAGAAGGGTCGAAAGGAAACGCCAGAGAGGTAGAGAAATCAAGAAATACAGGGACGAGGAGCCTTGCAGAGACGGAGCACGAAAATGTAGGGCCGGTGAGCGCGAAAGAGGGAGAGAGAGACGGGGGCAGGGGGAGGAGATGAAGAAGAAAGGAGAGATAAAGATGGCAACGGAGCGCAGGGGACACAGACAGAGAGAGAAAAAGGACAGTGAACAGGAAAAAAGGGACCGAGAAACAAAGAAAGGGTCAGATCTAGACAAAGAGACCAAGAAAGGGGCGGGGGGCGTGTGTGCAGGGAAACCCCAAAACAAACCAGCAAGGGGCTAGAGAACAGAGAGGGAGAGAAAGAGAAGAAAGGGCCACGAAGCAGGACAGAGAAGGAGAGAAAGGCAAAAAGGGAGAGCAAAAAGAGAGCCGGCTGGACAGGGAGGTACAGCAAGAAACGACCGGACAGCCAGCAGGACAGACAAATAGAGACAGGGAGCCGGCTAGAGAAATTCTGAAGGGAGAAAAAGAGGGAGAGGGAGCAGAACACACACACAGACAGAAGACGGGAGGTACAGGGAAAGGAAAACAAAAGGAAAAAGAAAAAAAAAAAAAATCACAGCAGCGTGGGAGAGAGAAGGATCCAGGGGAGGGCCCGGGACGCAGAAGAGGGGCGACAGGGCCCCGAGGGCCCGCCACTCACCGCGGCTCTCGCTCTCCGCGCTGCCGGGAGACTCTGCCGCTTCAGACGCTTCTCTCTCCTGCTCTCCTCCATTCCTCTTCCGTAACTCCGGTCGCTTGGCTGTCCCCCACCTAAGAGAAAACGTCCATGTCTCGCAGCTCTTACGAGACAAGGATCCCCAGGCACGTAGCCTCGCTTGCTCGCGCGCTACGCGCAGGAACAGCACAGAGGGAAAGAGAGAGAGACAGAGAACGACGAGCGGGCAGCAGAACTGATGGATCAAGAGAGAAACTGAATCGGAGGAATAAAGAACACTGGAGGGAGACACAAGTAGAGCGAACAAGCCAGATGGACGGGGGCAGGAGACACACAGATCAGGCCAAAGAGGTGGAGAAAGTAAAATCGGTGACGGGCTGCAGGATGATAGAAAAGGCCACGGTTCAGCACAGAGGAGAACAACGGGACAGCAAGCTGGACAGGGGCATATAGCGAGAAACAAAGGGACAGGCAGCAGTATGGAGATACACAGACAAAGAGTTACGGGGAGGATGGAGGACAGAGAGAACAAGAGAAAAGGGACAGGGAGGGGGGCACAGATGGAGAAAGAAACATTGCAGAGAGAGAGAGGAAGAAAGCGACAGGGCAGAGGCAGAGAGGTAGAGAAAGGAAGAAAAAAGTAGCGACGAGTAAGAGGCCAGAGGGACAAGGAAAAGCCAGGAGGAAGGACAGAGTGAGAGAAAACAGGTGAGGGACACGACGCCAGACTGTGAAACAGAGAGCGCGACAGGGAGCAGGACGCTGGGACAGACAGCAAACGAGAGCAACAGAGAGAACGGCAGCGAGGCGGAGCACGAGAGAAAACAGGGACTGAGAGCAAGACCGAGGGGTGAAGCAATAAATAACGGGGCTGGGGAGCAGGACAGCAGAAGAGAGAGACAGAGAGGGGGACACATAGGACAACCGCAAACTGAGAGGGAGAAGGAGAAGAGCACAGAGGGTCACAGACAAAAAGAGAGGGACGGCAGAAAGAGAAAAACAAGACGAGGCAGAAGGACTGAGGAGCAGAGAGAAAAAGGGTACAGGGAAAAGGACAGAGATGCAGAAAACAAGGAAAGCCTGGAGCACAGGGCAAAACTGACAAGGACAGGGAGCGGGACAAAGGGATGGAGGAGTTAAAAACAGCGATGGGCCGCAGCACAGAGGAAGAGAGAGAAAAAGAGCAAGAGCAGCAAGGGAAGAAGAGTGACAGAAGGGTGTTGACAGGGACACGTACAAAGCGGGCTTGGGGGACACAGACATCGGAAGGGTAGAAAGGAAAGGGAGGGATGGGGAGCAAGACAGCGTGACAGAGGGAGTGGAGTGCAAGGATACACAAAAGCAGAGGGACTGGGAAGAGGAAAGAACGTCAGGGAGAGAAAGGCGAGGCTGGCGAGCAGGAGAGAGAGAGGTGGAGAATGAAAAAACAGCCATGGTCAGAAGAACAGAAATGCAGAGAAGAAAAAATTACTTCCAGGCAGCAGGACAGAGGGACAGAGCAAGAGCAAAAATATCAAGAGGGAGAAGGACAGGTAACACACAGCAGGACGCTGCAGGAGTGAGAGGGAGGGAACACAGAGCAAAGCAGAAGAATGAAGAGAGAAAAAAAAAAACAACCCAGCAAACAGAAAGGGAACCGGACAGAACTAGGCAGCAGGGCAGAGAGACGGAGAAAGAAAAAACAGGGACAAAGGGATAGAGAGGCAAAGAGAGGGATGGAGACCAGGACAGTGGGATACAAACAGGGAGTAGGACTCGAGATTGCAGAGAGAGAGGTCCAGGGAAGCAGGAAGAACGACAGAGAGAAAAAGGGGGGAGGGGGGTGGGGAGCAGGTCAGAGCGCTGGAGAAAGGAAAAACACTGCTGTGGAGCAGCAGAGGGGGACGGAGAAAGAGAGAGAGGGACAGGGAGCAGGGCAGAGAAACGGAGAGAGAAAATAAGCGATGGGGAGCAGGGCAGAGCACTAGGAAGAGGAAAATAAGACAAGGGAGAAGACCGAGAAGCTCAGAGAGAAAGAAGGGTCGAAAGGAAACGCCAGAGAGGTAGAGAAATCAAGAAATACAGGGAATAGGAGCCTTGCAGAGACGGAGCACGAAAATGTAGGGCCAGTGAGCACGAAAGAGGGAGAGAGAGACGGGGGCAGGGGGAGGAGATGAAGAAGAAAGGAGAGATAAAGATAGCAACGGAGAGCAGGGGACACAGACAGAGAGAGAAAAAGGACAGTGAACAGGAAAAAAGGGACCGAGAAACAAAGAAAGGGTCAGATCTAGACAAAGAGACCAAGAAAGGGGCGGGGGGCGTGTGTGCAGGGAAACCCCAAAACAAACCAGCAAGGGGCTAGAGAACAGAGAGGGAGAGAAAGAGAAGAAAGGGCCACGAAGCAGGACAGAGAAGGAGAGAAAGGCAAAAAGGGAGAGCAAAAAGAGAGCCGGCTGGACAGGGAGGTACAGCAAGAAACGACCGGACAGCCAGCAGGACAGAGAAATAGAGACAGGGAGCCGGCTAGAGAAATTCTGAAGGGAGAAAAAGAGGGAGAGGGAGCAGAACACACACACAGACAGAAGACGGGAGGTACAGGGAAAGGAAAACAAAAGGAAAAAGAAAAAAAAAAAAAAATCACAGCAGCGTGGGAGAGAGAAGGATCCAGGGGAGGGCCCGGGACGCAGAAGAGGGGCGACAGGGCCCCGAGGGCCCGCCACTCACCGCAGCTCTCGCTCTCCGCGCTCCCGGGAGACTCTGCCGCTTCAGACGCTTCTCTCTCCTGCTCTCCTCCATTCCTCTTCCGTAACTCCGGTCGCTTGGCTGTCCCCCACCTAAGAGAAAACGTCCATGTCTCGCAGCTCTTACGAGACAAGGATCCCCAGGCACGTAGCCTCGCTTGCTCGCGCGCTACGCGCAGGAACAGCACAGAGGGAAAGAGAGAGAGACAGAGAACGACGAGCGGGCAGCAGAACTGATGGATCAAGAGAGAAACTGAATCGGAGGAATAAAGAACACTGGAGGGAGACACAAGTAGAGCGAACAAGCCAGATGGACGGGGGCAGGAGACACACAGATCAGGCCAAAGAGGTGGAGAAAGTAAAATCGGTGATGGGCTGCAGGATGATAGAAAAGGCCACGGTTCAGCACAGAGGAGAACAACGGGACAGCAAGCTGGACAGGGGCATATAGCGAGAAACAAAGGGACAGGCAGCAGTATGGAGATACACAGACAAAGAGTTACGGGGAGGATGGAGGACAGAGAGAACAAGAGAAAAGGGACAGGGAGGGGGGCACAGATGGAGAAAGAAACATTGCAGAGAGAGAGAGGAAGAAAGCGACAGGGCAGAGGCAGAGAGGTAGAGAAAGGAAGAAAAAAGTAGCGACGAGTAAGAGGCCAGAGGGACAAGGAAAAGCCAGGAGGAAGGACAGAGTGAGAGAGAAAACAGGTGAGGGACACGACGCCAGACTGTGAAACAGAGAGCGCGACAGGGAGCAGGACGCTGGGACAGACAGCAAACGAGAGCAACAGAGAGAACGGCAGCGAGGCGGAGCACGAGAGAAAACAGGGACTGAGAGCAAGACCGAGGGGTGAAGCAATAAATAACGGGGCTGGGGAGCAGGACAGCAGAAGAGAGAGACAGAGAGGGGGACACATAGGACAACCGCAAACTGAGAGGGAGAAGGAGAAGAGCACAGAGGGTCACAGACAAAAAGAGAGGGACGGCAGAAAGAGAAAAACAAGACGAGGCAGAAGGACTGAGGAGCAGAGAGAAAAAGGGTACAGGGAAAAGGACAGAGATGCAGAAAACAAGGAAAGCCTGGAGCACAGGGCAAAACTGACAAGGACAGGGAGCGGGACAAAGGGATGGAGGAGTTAAAAACAGCGATGGGCCGCAGCACAGAGGAAGAGAGAGAAAAAGAGCAAGAGCAGCAAGGGAAGAAGAGTGACAGAAGGGTGTTGACAGGGACACGTACAAAGCGGGCTTGGGGGACACAGACATCGGAAGGGTAGAAAGGAAAGGGAGGGATGGGGAGCAAGACAGCGTGACAGAGGGAGTGGAGTGCAAGGATACACAAAAGCAGAGGGACTGGGAAGAGGAAAGAACGTCAGGGAGAGAAAGGCGAGGCTGGCGAGCAGGAGAGAGAGAGGTGGAGAATGAAAAAACAGCCATGGTCAGAAGAACAGAAATGCAGAGAAGAAAAAATTACTTCCAGGCAGCAGGACAGAGGGACAGAGCAAGAGCAAAAATATCAAGAGGGAGAAGGACAGGTAACACACAGCAGGACGCTGCAGGAGTGAGAGGGAGGGAACACAGAGCAAAGCAGAAGAATGAAGAGAGAAAAAAAAAAACAACCCAGCAAACAGAAAGGGAACCGGACAGAACTAGGCAGCAGGGCAGAGAGACGGAGAAAGAAAAAACAGGGACAAAGGGATAGAGAGGCAAAGAGAGGGATGGGGACCAGGACAGTGGGATACAAACAGGGAGTAGGACTCGAGATTGCAGAGAGAGAGGTCCAGGGAAGCAGGAAGAACGACAGAGAGAAAAAGGGGGGAGGGGGGTGGGGAGCAGGTCAGAGCGCTGGAGAAAGGAAAAACACTGCTGTGGAGCAGCAGAGGGGGACGGAGAAAGAGAGAGAGGGACGGGGAGCAGGGCAGAGAAACGGAGAGAGAAAATAAGCGATGGGGAGCAGGGCATAGCACTAGGAAGAGGAAAATAAGACAAGGGAGAAGACCGAGAAGCTCAGAGAGAAAGAAGGGTCGAAAGGAAACGCCAGAGAGGTAGAGAAATCAAGAAATACAGGGAATAGGAGCCTTGCAGAGACGGAGCACGAAAATGTAGGGCCGGTGAGCACGAAAGAGGGAGAGAGAGACGGGGGCAGGGGGAGGAGATGAAGAAGAAAGGAGAGATAAAGATAGCAACGGAGAGCAGGGGACACAGACAGAGAGAGAAAAAGGACAGTGAACAGGAAAAAAGGGACCGAGAAACAAAGAAAGGGTCAGATCTAGACAAAGAGACCAAGAAAGGGGCGGGGGGCGTGTGTGCAGGGAAACCCCAAAACAAACCAGCAAGGGGCTAGAGAACAGAGAGGGAGAGAAAGAGAAGAAAGGGCCACGAAGCAGGACAGAGAAGGAGAGAAAGGCAAAAAGGGAGAGCAAAAAGAGAGCCGGCTGGACAGGGAGGTACAGCAAGAAACGACCGGACAGCCAGCAGGACAGACAAATAGAGACAGGGAGCCGGCTAGAGAAATTCTGAAGGGAGAAAAAGAGGGAGAGGGAGCAGAACACACACACAGACAGAAGACGGGAGGTACAGGGAAAGGAAAACAAAAGGAAAAAGAAAAAAAAAAAAAAATCACAGCAGCGTGGGAGAGAGAAGGATCCAGGGGAGGGCCCGGGACGCAGAAGAGGGGCGACAGGGCCCCGAGGGCCCGCCACTTACCGCAGCTCTCGCTCTCCGCGCTCCCGGGAGACTCTGCCGCTTCAGACGCTTCTCCGTCCTGCTCTCCTCCATTCCTCTTCCGTCACTCCGGTCGCTTGGCTGTCCCCCACCTAAGAGAAAACGTCCATGTCTCGCAGCTCTTACGAGACAAGGCTCCCTACGCACGCAGCCGCGCTCGCGCGCTCCACAACCGGACCATGCTGCTGCTGGTGACACATACAGACCCTGCGGGGCACGCTGGCGGCCTGGCCTGCTGCGGGCTACCAAGACGGAGCCTTCCTCACCCGCAGCGCCAGGCAGCTGCCAGCCAGCTGGCCTTCCATTTCTTCTTCTTCTTCAGCCTTCTCGGGACTCTCCAGCTTCAGCCGCGCCACCTCCTGTCCGCAGCCACTCAGCGCTCCGCCTCTCCCTTTTCGCCCCCACGCCGCCAGCACAGCGGGGCCCGGCACACGCAGCCCACAAAAGCCCGGAGCGGGCGCAGCCAACGGCATCCCCAGGGCACGAACGGACAAACGCGAACTCAGCGCGGCCACTGCCACACATAAACAAGCAGCGGCGACCGCGTTCAGGGAGGCCGAGGCAGCCCGCACCACGGGCCTTGGGGCAGGCCGGGCGCTCCGGGACACAGGCTTCAGGGGACGTGCTGCAGCTGGGGGCGGCTGCGCGGGGCGAGCGGGGCCGGGGGAGCACTGCCGACTTGGGGGGGGGGGGGGGTGCCCGCCTCCTTCTCCCATTCCCTTCCGTCACCTCCCGCCTCTGGCCCCGGGGCTGCCCGCACCCGGCTCGCCTCCTGCAGCCTGCCGCAGCGGCCGGCTCCAAGCTTCCCGTCCCACCACCCTCGAGCAGCCACCACGCACCCCCGCACCCGCTGGAGGAGAGCCCGCGCCTCACCGCTGGCCTCTCTGCTCCCCCGCCGCCCCGGCACCGAACACCAGCCCGCCGCCATGCTGCTCCGCCGCACCGCGCATGCGCCACGAGCCGACGGCGCGCCGGAGGGGCCACACTCTGAGCCGAACGCCGGGCTGCAGTACCGCGTTGCGGCCAGGGGGCGGCGCCAGCGGGGCCGGGGCGGCGCCAGCGGGGCGGGGGCGGTGCCAGCGGGGGCGGCGCCAGCGGGGGCGGGGGCGGCGCCAGCGGGGGCGGCGCCAGCGGGGGCGGGGGCGGCGCCAGCGGGGGCGGGGGCGGCGCCAGCGGGGGCGGGGGCGGCGCCAGCGGGGGCGGGGGCGGCGCCAGCGGGGGCGGGGGCGGCGCCAGCGGGGGCGGGGGCGGCGCCAGCGGGGGCGGGGGCGGCGCCAGCGGGGGCGGGGGCGGCGCCAGCGGGGGCGGGGGCGGCGCCAGCGGGGGCGGGGGCGGCGCCAGCGGGGGCGGGGGCGGCGCCAGCGGGGGCGGGGGCGGCGCCAGCGGGAGAGGGGGCGGCGCCAGCGGGAGAGGGGGCGGCGCCAGCGGGAGAGGGGGCGGCGCCAGCGGGAGAGGGGGCGGCGCCAGCGGGAGAGGGGGCGGCGCCAGCGGGAGAGGGGGCGGCGCCAGCGGGAGAGGGGGCGGCGCCAGCGGGAGAGGGGGCGGCGCCAGCGGGAGAGGGGGCGGCGCCAGCGGGAGAGGGGGCGGCGCCAGCGGGAGAGGGGGCGGCGCCAGCGGGAGAGGGGGCGGCTCCCAGCGCCGGCTCTGGCTCCGAGCAGACCCCGACTCGCGGCTCCGACACGGCGCCGCACCCCCATCGCTCCTTGCCCCCGACACGGACCCCGCCCTCCCGGGGGCTTTTCCCCGGGACCCGCCGCTCCATCCAACCCCCCCCCCCATACCCCGCGCTCACCTTCTCCCTCGCTGCAGCCGCAACCCGGCTATGGCTCCGCTCCTCCTTCGGCTCGCATCGGGCCCGGCACGGCAGCACCGGGCCCTCTACCGGCAGAGGGAGGGGCCGTCGCCATCAGCCCCGCTGCCCGCACCTGGGGCTCTTCCGGCCCCGGCCCACGGCTGGAGCCCACCATGCCGTCATTGGGCAAACACAAAGACTCTCTGAAGCCCTTTGGGCACTTCAGCAAGCAGGCAGGCGTTCCTTATGGCAGCGCCGGACACACAGGGCACGGCTCCTCCCAGCGCGCAAAGCACCTGCGCCACTCGAGCGGCAGTACCGAACTTTGCTCACCGGGTGGCAGCAGCGAGCCCTTGGACACGGCGCCACCGCGCATTGGCGCCGCCCGAGCCGCAGTACCGAACTTTGCTCACCGGGTGGCAGCAGCGATCGTACCGGCCCCTCCACGGCCACCCGCGCCACGGCAGCACCGGGCCCTCCACCGGCACAGGGAGGGGCCGTCGCCATCAGCCCCGCTGCCCGCACCTGGGGCTCCCCCGGCCCCGGCCCACGGCTGGACCCCGGCAGGAACAGGGGGCCGTCGCCCCAGCCCCACAGCCCGTCCCCTCCTCCCCTGGCCTCTGGCGCAGCCCCTCGTCCCGTGCAAACCAAGCACAAACGCAGCCGCCAGGGCAAAAGGGACCGCAGGTCTTTACTCAGTCACGCACCCAGCCAGTCCCGGGAGCCGCTCTGCTCCGGGGTCGGGGCCCCCGACGCTCCCTCTGCCCCTCCGACACCTCGGCACTCCTTCCTGCAGCTGCGCCCGTTGATCCAGCGGCGAACAGTCCGTCCGTCGCCTCCCGGAGAGACGCGCTGCTCGGCAGAGGCTGCCAAAAATGAGGAGCAGGGTGCAGGCCACTACAAGAGAGGAGAAAAGTGACAGGTGGCTGGACAGCGGCGGTGGAACGAGAAAGCACCAAGCAGGGAAAGGGACGGCGAGAGAAGGACGGGGACAGGCAGTCCCACAGACATGGAGAAAGAAGCAGCAGCAAGAGAGCAAGAGCGGCAGCAGAAAGAAGAAGAGGGAGCAGGACACAGACCGAAAATGAAGAACGGGGAGCAGGAAGGAGATGCAAAAAAAAACCCTGCAGCATGACAGAGGAAAAAAGAATAGCGGCAGGGACCTGGATAAAGAGAGATGAGGAAATAGAATAGAATAGACATGGAGAAAGCAGTAGATCTGTGACGTGCTACGGAGCCGAGAAGGAAGGCCTCGAATCAAGGGACGAGGAGCCAGACAGAGAGCACCAAAGACAGCAAAAGTACTGACAGGCTACAGAGTAGGAGGAAAGCAAAACTAGTAACCGGGAGCTGAACAGAAAGAGGGGAAGAAGGAAAAAAATGCCACGGGCTGCAGGGCAGAAAGAGGGAGGACCTAAAAGATGGGGACAAGTCAGAGACAGATGGAGAAAGAAGGTACACAAGAGCAGAAAAAAAAAATAATCGTAGCAGTGGGGGAAAGAGAGGGAGCCGGGGAGGGCCCAGGATGCACAAGAGGGGTGACAGGGCCCCGAGGGCCCACGACTCACCGCAGCTCTCACTCTCGGTGCTGCCGGGAGACTTTGACATTTCAGATGTTTCTCTCCCCTTCTCTCTTCCCCTCTTCTTCCGCAACTCCAATCGTTTGGCTCTCCTGCACCTGAGAGAAAATGCATGTGGCTGTCTTAGAGCTCATACGAGACGTGGCTTCCTAGACAAGAAGCCTCAGGAACAGGACAGAGAAAAAGAGAGAATATGATGAGTGGGAAGCAGAACACACGGATCGAGAGAGAACTTGAATCAGAGGAGTAAACAAGGCAGGAAAGAGAGATAAAGACAGGGAAGAAGCCACAAGAAAAGGGCCTTTCTGGCCTCTACTCGCACCCCCCGGCCTCCCCTTTTTTCTGGCCTCTACTCTCGCCCCCGGCCTCCCACCCCTCTGCAGCCTCCCACCCCTCTGCAGCCTCCTTTTTTTTCCTGGCCTCTACTCCCCCCTCCTCGCCCCCCCCCCCCCCCCCCCCCGCCTCCCACCCCTCGATAGCCTCCTAACTCCCTTTTTGCTGGCCTCTACTTAATTCAGCTTCCCACCCCTCTGCAACCTCCTACCTCTTTCCAGCCTCCACTCCGCCCCCCCAGCTTCCCACCCTTTTTCAGCCTCCCACCACCGTCCCACGCAGTGCAGGACACACTGACAGAGAGAGAAAAAGGACAGGCAACAGGAAGAAACGTACTAAGAAACAAAGAAAGGGTCAGACGAAGAAGGGGGTGGGTGGTCAGGGTTGGAACCCCAACACAAACCAGCAAGGGGATAGAGGACAGACAGAGAGGAAGACAAGAACGGGCCGGGAAGCAGGAAGAGAAGGAGAGAAAGGCAAAAAGGGAGAGCCGGCTGCACAGGCAGGTACAGCAAGAAACGACCGGACAGGCAGCAGGATCGAGAAAGAGAGACAGAAAAACTGGGGACAGGAAGCAGGACAGAGGGACGGCGAGAGGAAACAAGGGCCAGGGAGCAGGACAGCGGTGGAAAAAGAGGCACTGGGGCAGCAGGACAGAAAGAGAAGGAAGAAAGGCCAGAACAAGGACGGGGAATAACAGCAAAGGGAAAGAGAAGGACAAGGAGCGGGACAGATTGTCAGAGAAAGACAGGGACAGGGAGCGGGACAAGGTGATACTGAGAGAGAAAAAGGGGACAAGGAGGCAGGACAAAGTGAAAGACAGGCACAAGTAAGAGACGGGGGAGCAGGACAGAGACGGAGGGGGAAAAGCCTCAGCGGGGCAGCAGGAGACAGAGGCGGAGAAGGGAAAAAACAGCACCGGGCTGAGGGACCCTGAGGGAGGAATTAAAAAACAAACACAGGGAGCAGGACAAAACGACAGAGAGAGAGAAAAGGGACAGAGCAGGACAGCGTTGGGGGGAGAAATGCGACCGTGACGGGCAGCGGGAGAGAGGTATGGAGAAAGAAAAAAAATACCGAGGAAGAGAGAAAGGAAACAAGGGACAGCGAGCTGCACAGGGGGATCGAGAAAGAAAGGATGGGAGAGGGAATGGCGCAGAGAGAGAAAGGCAGAAAAAACAGCAAGAGGAAGCAGGGCAAAAGGACAGCAAGAGGAAAAAGGAAAGGGACAGGGAGCTGGACAGAGATGGGAAAAAAAGCAGCGGGGACACACGAAAAGAGACAGAAAGAGAAGGGCACAAAAGGATAGATGAGGACAGCGGCAGGATGGAGACGCAGAACAAAACCTGGGACGGTCAACCTGGGTGGGCGGGGAGCGGGTCAGAGAGCCGGAGAAAGGAAAAACTCTGCTGTGGAGCAGCCGAGGGGGACGGAGAAAGACAGACAGGGACGGGGAGCAGGGCAGAGAAACGGAGAGAGAAAATAAGCGATGGGGAGCAGGGCAGAGCACTAGGAAGAGGAAAATAAGACAAGGGAGAAGACCGAGGAGCTCAGAGAGAAAGAAGGGTCGAAAGGAAACGCCAGAGAGGTAGAGAAATCAAGAAATACAGGGACGAGGAGCCTTGCAGAGACGGAGCACGAAAATGTAGGGCCGGTGAGCGCGAAAGAGGGAGAGAGAGACGGGGGCAGGGGGAGGAGATGAAGAAGAAAGGAGAGATAAAGATGGCAACGGAGCGCAGGGGACACAGACAGAGAGAGAAAAAGGACAGTGAACAGGAAAAAAGGGACCGAGAAACAAAGAAAGGGTCAGATCTAGACAAAGAGACCAAGAAAGGGGCGGGGGGCGTGTGTGCAGGGAAACCCCAAAACAAACCAGCAAGGGGCTAGAGAACAGAGAGGGAGAGAAAGAGAAGAAAGGGCCACGAAGCAGGACAGAGAAGGAGAGAAAGGCAAAAAGGGAGAGCAAAAAGAGAGCCGGCTGGACAGGGAGGTACAGCAAGAAACGACCGGACAGCCAGCAGGACAGACAAATAGAGACAGGGAGCCGGCTAGAGAAATTCTGAAGGGAGAAAAAGAGGGAGAGGGAGCAGAACACACACACAGACAGAAGACGGGAGGTACAGGGAAAGGAAAACAAAAGGAAAAAGAAAAAAAAAAAAAAAATCACAGCAGCGTGGGAGAGAGAAGGATCCAGGGGACAGCTCGGGACGCAGAAGAGGGGCGACAGGGCCCCGAGGGCCCGCCACTCACCGCGGCTCTCGCTCTCCGCACTGCCGGGAGACTCTGCCGCTTCAGACGCTTCTCTGTCCTGCTCTCCTCCATTCCTCTTCCGTAACTCCGGTCGCTTGGCTGTCCCCCACCTAAGAGAAAACGTCCATGTCTCGCAGCTCTTACGAGACAAGGATCCCCAGGCACGTAGCCTCGCTTGCTCGCGCGCTACGCGCAGGAACAGCACAGAGGGAAAGAGAGAGAGACAGAGAACGACGAGCGGGCAGCAGAACTGATGGATCAAGAGAGAAACTGAATCGGAGGAATAAAGAACACTGGAGGGAGACACAAGTAGAGCGAACAAGCCAGATGGACGGGGGCAGGAGACACACAGATCAGGCCAAAGAGGTGGAGAAAGTAAAATCGGTGACGGGCTGCAGGATGATAGAAAAGGCCACGGTTCAGCACAGAGGAGAACAACGGGACAGCAAGCTGGACAGGGGCATATAGCGAGAAACAAAGGGACAGGCAGCAGTATGGAGATACACAGACAAAGAGTTACGGGGAGGATGGAGGACAGAGAGAACAAGAGAAAAGGGACAGGGAGGGGGGCACAGATGGAGAAAGAAACATTGCAGAGAGAGAGAGGAAGAAAGCGACAGGGCAGAGGCAGAGAGGTAGAGAAAGGAAGAAAAAAGTAGCGACGAGTAAGAGGCCAGAGGGACAAGGAAAAGCCAGGAGGAAGGACAGAGTGAGAGAGAAAACAGGTGAGGGACACGACGCCAGACTGTGAAACAGAGAGCGCGACAGGGAGCAGGACGCTGGGACAGACAGCAAACGAGAGCAACAGAGAGAACGGCAGCGAGGCGGAGCACGAGAGAAAACAGGGACTGAGAGCAAGACCGAGGGGTGAAGCAATAAATAACGGGGCTGGGGAGCAGGACAGCAGAAGAGAGAGACAGAGAGGGGGACACATAGGACAACCGCAAACTGAGAGGGAGAAGGAGAAGAGCACAGAGGGTCACAGACAAAAAGAGAGGGACGGCAGAAAGAGAAAAACAAGACGAGGCAGAAGGACTGAGGAGCAGAGAGAAAAAGGGTACAGGGAAAAGGACAGAGATGCAGAAAACAAGGAAAGCCTGGAGCACAGGGCAAAACTGACAAGGACAGGGAGCGGGACAAAGGGATGGAGGAGTTAAAAACAGCGATGGGCCGCAGCACAGAGGAAGAGAGAGAAAAAGAGCAAGAGCAGCAAGGGAAGAAGAGTGACAGAAGGGTGTTGACAGGGACACGTACAAAGCGGGCTTGGGGGACACAGACATCGGAAGGGTAGAAAGGAAAGGGAGGGATGGGGAGCAAGACAGCGTGACAGAGGGAGTGGAGTGCAAGGATACACAAAAGCAGAGGGACTGGGAAGAGGAAAGAACGTCAGGGAGAGAAAGGCGAGGCTGGCGAGCAGGAGAGAGAGAGGTGGAGAATGAAAAAACAGCTATGGTCAGAAGAACAGAAATGCAGAGAAGAAAAAATTACTTCCAGGCAGCAGGACAGAGGGACAGAGCAAGAGCAAAAATATCAAGAGGGAGAAGGACAGGTAACACACAGCAGGACGCTGCAGGAGTGAGAGGGAGGGAACACAGAGCAAAGCAGAAGAATGAAGAGAGAAAAAAAAAAACAACCCAGCAAACAGAAAGGGAACCGGACAGAACTAGGCAGCAGGGCAGAGAGACGGAGAAAGAAAAAACAGGGACAAAGGGATAGAGAGGCAAAGAGAGGGATGGGGACCAGGACAGTGGGATACAAACAGGGAGTAGGACTCGAGATTGCAGAGAGAGAGGTCCAGGGAAGCAGGAAGAACGACAGAGAGAAAAAGGGGGGAGGGGGGTGGGGAGCAGGTCAGAGCGCTGGAGAAAGGAAAAACACTGCTGTGGAGCAGCAGAGGGGGACGGAGAAAGAGAGAGAGGGACGGGGAGCAGGGCAGAGAAACGGAGAGAGAAAATAAGCGATGGGGAGCAGGGCAGAGCACTAGGAAGAGGAAAATAAGACAAGGGAGAAGACCGAGAAGCTCAGAGAGAAAGAAGGGTCGAAAGGAAACGCCAGAGAGGTAGAGAAATCAAGAAATACAGGGAATAGGAGCCTTGCAGAGACGGAGCACGAAAATGTAGGGCCGGTGAGCACGAAAGAGGGAGAGAGAGACGGGGGCAGGGGGAGGAGATGAAGAAGAAAGGAGAGATAAAGATAGCAACGGAGAGCAGGGGACACAGACAGAGAGAGAAAAAGGACAGTGAACAGGAAAAAAGGGACCGAGAAACAAAGAAAGGGTCAGATCTAGACAAAGAGACCAAGAAAGGGGCGGGGGGCGTGTGTGCAGGGAAACCCCAAAACAAACCAGCAAGGGGCTAGAGAACAGAGAGGGAGAGAAAGAGAAGAAAGGGCCACGAAGCAGGACAGAGAAGGAGAGAAAGGCAAAAAGGGAGAGCAAAAAGAGAGCCGGCTGGACAGGGAGGTACAGCAAGAAACGACCGGACAGCCAGCAGGACAGACAAATAGAGACAGGGAGCCGGCTAGAGAAATTCTGAAGGGAGAAAAAGAGGGAGAGGGAGCAGAACACACACACAGACAGAAGACGGGAGGTACAGGGAAAGGAAAACAAAAGGAAAAAGAAAAAAAAAAAAAATCACAGCAGCGTGGGAGAGAGAAGGATCCAGGGGAGGGCCCGGGACGCAGAAGAGGGGCGACAGGGCCCCGAGGGCCCGCCACTCACCGCGGCTCTCGCTCTCCGCGCTCCCGGGAGACTCTGCCGCTTCAGACGCTTCTCCGTCCTGCTCTCCTCCATTCCTCTTCCGTAACTCCGGTCGCTTGGCTGTCCCCCACCTAAGAGAAAACGTCCATGTCTCGCAGCTCTTACGAGACAAGGCTCCCTACGCACGCAGCCGCACTCGCGCGCTCCACAACCGGACCATGCTGCTGCTGGTGACACATACAGACCCTGCGGGGCACGCTGGCGGCCTGGCCTGCTGCGGGCTACCAAGACGGAGCCTTCCTCACCCGCAGCGCCAGGCAGCTGCCAGCCAGCTGGCCTTCCATTTCTTCTTCTTCTTCAGCCTTCTCGGGACTCTCCAGCTTCAGCCGCGCCACCTCCTATCCGCAGCCACTCAGCGCTCTGCCTCTCCCTTTTCGCCCCCACGCCGCCAGCACAGCGGGGCCCGGCACACGCAGCCCACACAAGCCCGGAGCGGGCGCAGCCAACGGCATCCCCAGGGCACGAACGGACAAACGCGAACTCAGCGCGGCCCCTGCCACACATAAACAAGCAGCGGCGACCGCGTTCAGGGAGGCCGAGGCAGCCCGCACCACGGGCCTTGGGGGAGGCCGGGCGCTCCGGGACACAGGCTTCAGGGGACGTGCTGCAGCTGGGGGCGGCTGCGCGGGGCGAGCGGGGCCGGGGGAGCACTGCCGACTTGGGGGGGGGGGGGGGGGTGCCCGCCTCCTTCTCCCATTCCCTTCCGTCACCTCCCGCCTCTGGCCCCGGGGCTGCCCGCACCCGGCTCGCCTCCTGCAGCCTGCCGCAGCGGCCGGCTCCAAGCTTCCCGTCCCACCACCCTCGAGCAGCCACCACGCACCCCCGCACCCGCCAGAGGGGAGCCCGCGCCTCACCGCTGGCCTCTCTGCTCCCCCGCCGCCCCGGCACCGAACACCAGCCCGCCGCCATGCTGCTCCGCCGCACCGCGCATGCGCCACGAGCCGACGGCGCGCCGGAGGGGCCACACTCTGAGCCGAACGCCGGGCTGCAGTACCGCGTTGCGGCCAGGGGGAGGCGCCAGCGGGGCCGGGGGCGGTGCCAGCGGGGGCGGGGGCGGTGCCAGCGGGGGCGGTGCCAGCGGGGGCGGGGGCGGCGCCAGCGGGGGCGGGGGCGGCGCCAGCGGGGGCGGGGGCGGCGCCAGCGGGGGCGGGGGCGGCGCCAGCGGGGGCGGGGGCGGCGCCAGCGGGGGCGGGGGCGGCGCCAGCGGGGGCGGGGGCGGCGCCAGCGGGGGCGGGGGCGGCGCCAGCGGGGGCGGGGGCGGCGCCAGCGGGGGCGGGGGCGGCGCCAGCGGGGGCGGGGGCGGCGCCAGCGGGGGCGGGGGCGGCGCCAGCGGGGGCGGGGGCGGCGCCAGCGGGGCGGGGGCGGCGCCAGCGGGGCGGGGGCGGCGCCAGCGGGGGCGGGGGCGGCGCCAGCGGGGGCGGGGGCGGCGCCAGCGGGGGCGGGGGCGGCGCCAGCGGGGGCGGGGGCGGCGCCAGCGGGGGCGGGGGCGGCGCCAGCGGGGGCAAGGGCGGCGCCAGCGGGGGCAAGGGCGGCGCCAGCGGGGGCAAGGGCGGCGCCAGCGGGGGCAAGGGCGGCGCCAGCGGGGGCAAGGGCGGCGCCAGCGGGGGCGGGGGCGGCGCCAGCGGGGGCGGGGGCGGCGCCAGCGGGGGCGGGGGCGGCGCCAGCGGGGGCGGGGGCGGCTCCCAACGCCGGCTCCGGCTCCGAGCAGACCCCGACTCGCGGCTCCGACACGGCGCCGCACCCCCATCGCTCCTTGCCCCCGACACGGACCCCGCCCTCCCGGGGGCTTTTCCCCGGGACCCGCCGCTCCATCCAACCCCCCCCCCCATACCCCGCGCTCACCTTCTCCCTCGCTGCAGCCGCAACCCGGCTATGGCTCCGCTCCTCCTTCGGCTCGCATCGGGCCCGGCACGGCAGCACCGGGCCCTCTACCGGCAGAGGGAGGGGCCGTCGCCATCAGCCCCGCTGCCCGCACCTGGGGCTCTTCCGGCCCCGGCCCACGGCTGGAGCCCACCATGCCGTCATTGGGCAAACACAAAGACTCTCTGAAGCCCTTTGGGCACTTCAGCAAGCAGGCAGGCGTTCCTTATTGCAGCGCCGGACACACAGGGCACGGCTCCTCCCAGCGCGCAAAGCACCTGCGCCACTCGAGCGGCAGTACCGAACTTTGCTCACCGGGTGGCAGCAGCGAGCCCTTGGACACGGCGCCACCCGAGCCTCAGTACCGAACTTTGCTCACCGGGTGGCAGCAGCGATCGTACCGGCCCCTCCACGGCCACCCGCGCCACGGCAGCACCGGCCCCTCCACGGCCACCCGCGCCACGGCAGCACCGGGCCCTCCACCGGCACAGGGAGGGGCCGTCGCCATCAGCCCCGCTGCCCGCACCTGGGGCTCCCCCGGCCCCGGCCCACGGCTGGACCCCGGCAGGAACAGGGGGCCGTCGCCCCAGCCCCACAGCCCGTCCCCTCCTCCCCTGGCCTCTGGCGCAGCCCCTCGTCCCGTGCAAACCAAGCACAAACGCAGCCGCCAGGGCAAAAGGGACCGCAGGTCTTTACTCAGTCACGCACCCAGCCAGTCCCGGGAGCCGCTCTGCTCCGGGGTCGGGGCCCCCGACGCTCCCTCTGCCCCTCCGACACCTCGGCACTCCTTCCCGCAGCTGCGCCCGTTGATCCAGCGGCGAACAGTCCGTCCGTCGCCTCCCGGAGAGACGCGCTGCTCGGCAGAGGCTGCCAAAAATGAGGAGCAGGGTGCAGGCCACTACAAGAGAGGAGAAAAGTGACAGGTGGCTGGACAGCGGCGGTGGAACGAGAAAGCACCAAGCAGGGAAAGGGACGGCGAGAGAAGGACGGGGACAGGCAGTCCCACAGACATGGAGAAAGAAGCAGCAGCAAGAGAGCAAGAGCGGCAGCAGAAAGAAGAAGAGGGAGCAGGACACAGACCGAAAGTGAAGAACGGGGAGCAGGAAGGAGATGCAAAAAAAAACCCTGCAGCATGACAGAGGAAAAAAGAATAGCGGCAGGGACCTGGACAAAGAGAGATGAGGAAATAGAATAGAATAGACATGGAGAAAGCAGTAGATCTGTGACGTGCTACGGAGCCGAGAAGGAAGGCCTCGAATCAAGGGACGAGGAGCCAGACAGAGAGCACCAAAGACAGCAAAAGTACTGACAGGCTACAGAGTAGGAGGAAAGCAAAACTAGTAACCGGGAGCTGAACAGAAAGAGGGGAAGAAGGAAAAAAATGCCACGGGCTGCAGGGCAGAAAGAGGGAGGACCTAAAAGATGGGGACAAGTCAGAGACAGATGGAGAAAGAAGGTACACAAGAGCAGAAAAAAAAAATAATCGTAGCAGTGGGGGAAAGAGAGGGAGCCGGGGAGGGCCCAGGATGCACAAGAGGGGTGACAGGGCCCCGAGGGCCCACGACTCACCGCAGCTCTCACTCTCGGTGCTGCCGGGAGACTTTGACACTTCAGATGTTTCTCTCCCCTTCTCTCTTCCCCTCTTCTTCCGCAACTCCAATCGTTTGGCTCTCCTGCACCTGAGAGAAAATGCATGTGGCTGTCTTAGAGCTCATACGAGACGTGGCTTCCTAGACAAGAAGCCTCAGGAACAGGACAGAGAAAAAGAGAGAATATGATGAGTGGGAAGCAGAACACACGGATCGAGAGAGAACTTGAATCAGAGGAGTAAACAAGGCAGGAAAGAGAGATAAAGACAGGGAAGAAGCCACAAAAACGGGCCTTTCTGGCCTCTACTCGCACCCCCCGGCCTCCTTTTTTTTCTGGCCTCTACTCTCGCCCCCAGCCTCCCACCCCTCTGCAGCCTCCCACCCCTTTCCGGCCTCCCTTTTTTTCTGGCCTCTACTCTCGCCCCCGGCCTCCCACCCCTCTGCAGCCTCCCACCCCTTTCCGGCCTCCTTTTTTTTCCTGGCCTCTACTCCCCCCTCCTCGCCCCCCCCCCCCCCGCCTCCCACCCCTCGATAGCCTCCGAACTCCCTTTTTGCTGGCCTCTACTTAATTCAGCTTCCCACCCCTCTGCAACCTCCTACCTCTTTCCAGCCTCCACTCCGCCCCCCCAGCTTCCCACCCTTTTTCAGCCTCCCACCACCGTCCCACGCAGTGCAGGACACACTGACAGAGAGAGAAAAAGGACAGGCAACAGGAAGAAACGTACTAAGAAACAAAGAAAGGGTCAGACGAAGAAGGGGGTGGGTGGTCAGGGTTGGAACCCCAACACAAACCAGCAAGGGGATAGAGGACAGACAGAGAGGAAGACAAGAACGGGCCGGGAAGCAGGAAGAGAAGGAGAGAAAGGCAAAAAGGGAGAGCCGGCTGCACAGGCAGGTACAGCAAGAAACGACCGGACAGGCAGCAGGATCGAGAAAGAGAGACAGAAAAACTGGGGACAGGAAGCAGGACAGAGGGACGGCGAGAGGAAACAAGGGCCAGGGAGCAGGACAGCGGTGGAAAAAGAGGCACTGGGGCAGCAGGACAGAAAGAGAAGGAAGAAAGGCCAGAACAAGGACGGGGAATAACAGCAAAGGGAAAGAGAAGGACAAGGAGCGGGACAGATTGTCAGAGAAAGACAGGGACAGGGAGCGGGACAAGGTGATACTGAGAGAGAAAAAGGGGACAAGGAGGCAGGACAAAGTGAAAGACAGGCACAAGTAAGAGACGGGGGAGCAGGACAGAGACGGAGGGGGAAAAGCCTCAGCTGGGCAGCAGGAGACAGAGGCGGAGAAGGGAAAAAACAGCACCGGGCTGAGGGACCCTGAGGGAGGAATTAAAAAACAAACACAGGGAGCGGGACAAAACGACAGAGAGAGAGAAAAGGGACAGAGCAGGACAGCGTTGGGGGGAGAAATGCGACCGTGACGGGCAGCGGGAGAGAGGTATGGAGAAAGAAAAAAAATACCGAGGAAGAGAGAAAGGAAACAAGGGACAGCGAGCTGCACAGGGGGATCGAGAAAGAAAGGATGGGAGAGGGGATGGCGCAGAGAGAGAAAGGCAGAAAAAACAGCAAGAGGAAGCAGGGCAAAAGGACAGCAAGAGGAAAAAGGAAAGGGACAGGGAGCTGGACAGAGATGGGAAAAAAAGCAGCGGGGACACACGAAAAGAGACAGAAAGAGAAGGGCACAAAAGGATAGATGAGGACAGCGGCAGGATGGAGACGCAGAACAAAACCTGGGACGGTCAACCTGGGTGGGCGGGGAGCGGGTCAGAGAGCCGGAGAAAGGAAAAACTCTGCTGTGGAGCAGCAGAGGGGGACGGAGAAAGACAGACAGGGACGGGGAGCAGGGCAGAGAAACGGAGAGAGAAAATAAGCGATGGGGAGCAGGGCAGAGCACTAGGAAGAGGAAAATAAGACAAGGGACAAGACCGAGGAGCTCAGAGAGAAAGAAGGGTCGAAAGGAAACGCCAGAGAGGTAGAGAAATCAAGAAATACAGGGACGAGGAGCCTTGCAGAGACGGAGCACGAAAATGTAGGGCCGGTGAGCGCGAAAGAGGGAGAGAGAGACGGGGGCAGGGGGAGGAGATGAAGAAGAAAGGAGAGATAAAGATGGCAACGGAGCGCAGGGGACACAGACAGAGAGAGAAAAAGGACAGTGAACAGGAAAAAAGGGACCGAGAAACAAAGAAAGGGTCAGATCTAGACAAAGAGACCAAGAAAGGGGCGGGGGGCGTGTGTGCAGGGAAACCCCAAAACAAACCAGCAAGGGGCTAGAGAACAGAGAGGGAGAGAAAGAGAAGAAAGGGCCACGAAGCAGGACAGAGAAGGAGAGAAAGGCAAAAAGGGAGAGCAAAAAGAGAGCCGGCTGGACAGGGAGGTACAGCAAGAAACGACCGGACAGCCAGCAGGACAGAGAAATAGAGACAGGGAGCCGGCTAGAGAAATTCTGAAGGGAGAAAAAGAGGGAGAGGGAGCAGAACACACACACAGACAGAAGACGGGAGGTACAGGGAAAGGAAAACAAAAGGAAAAAGAAAAAAAAAAAAAAAATCACAGCAGCGTGGGAGAGAGAAGGATCCAGGGGAGGGCTCGGGACGCAGAAGAGGGGCGACAGGGCCCCGAGGGCCCGCCACTCACCGCGGCTCTCGCTCTCCGCGCTCCCGGGAGACTCTGCCGCTTCAGACGCTTCTCTGTCCTGCTCTCCTCCATTCCTCTTCCGTAACTCCGGTCGCTTGGCTGTCCCCCACCTAAGAGAAAACGTCCATGTCTCGCAGCTCTTACGAGACAAGGATCCCCAGGCACGTAGCCTCGCTTGCTCGCGCGCTACGCGCAGGAACAGCACAGAGGGAAAGAGAGAGAGACAGAGAACGACGAGCGGGCAGCAGAACTGATGGATCAAGAGAGAAACTGAATCGGAGGAATAAAGAACACTGGAGGGAGACACAAGTAGAGCGAACAAGCCAGATGGACGGGGGCAGGAGACACACAGATCAGGCCAAAGAGGTGGAGAAAGTAAAATCGGTGACGGGCTGCAGGATGATAGAAAAGGCCACGGTTCAGCACAGAGGAGAACAACGGGACAGCAAGCTGGACAGGGGCATATAGCGAGAAACAAAGGGACAGGCAGCAGTATGGAGATACACAGACAAAGAGTTACGGGGAGGATGGAGGACAGAGAGAACAAGAGAAAAGGGACAGGGAGGGGGGCACAGATGGAGAAAGAAACATTGCAGAGAGAGAGAGGAAGAAAGCGACAGGGCAGAGGCAGAGAGGTAGAGAAAGGAAGAAAAAAGTAGCGACGAGTAAGAGGCCAGAGGGACAAGGAAAAGCCAGGAGGAAGGACAGAGTGAGAGAGAAAACAGGTGAGGGACACGACGCCAGACTGTGAAACAGAGAGCGCGACAGGGAGCAGGACGCTGGGACAGACAGCAAACGAGAGCAACAGAGAGAACGGCAGCGAGGCGGAGCACGAGAGAAAACAGGGACTGAGAGCAAGACCGAGGGGTGAAGCAATAAATAACGGGGCTGGGGAGCAGGACAGCAGAAGAGAGAGACAGAGAGGGGGACACATAGGACAACCGCAAACTGAGAGGGAGAAGGAGAAGAGCACAGAGGGTCACAGACAAAAAGAGAGGGACGGCAGAAAGAGAAAAACAAGACGAGGCAGAAGGACTGAGGAGCAGAGAGAAAAAGGGTACAGGGAAAAGGACAGAGATGCAGAAAACAAGGAAAGCCTGGAGCACAGGGCAAAACTGACAAGGACAGGGAGCGGGACAAAGGGATGGAGGAGTTAAAAACAGCGATGGGCCGCAGCACAGAGGAAGAGAGAGAAAAAGAGCAAGAGCAGCAAGGGAAGAAGAGTGACAGAAGGGTGTTGACAGGGACACGTACAAAGCGGGCTTGGGGGACACAGACATCGGAAGGGTAGAAAGGAAAGGGAGGGATGGGGAGCAAGACAGCGTGACAGAGGGAGTGGAGTGCAAGGATACACAAAAGCAGAGGGACTGGGAAGAGGAAAGAACGTCAGGGAGAGAAAGGCGAGGCTGGCGAGCAGGAGAGAGAGAGGTGGAGAATGAAAAAACAGCCATGGTCAGAAGAACAGAAATGCAGAGAAGAAAAAATTACTTCCAGGCAGCAGGACAGAGGGACAGAGCAAGAGCAAAAATATCAAGAGGGAGAAGGACAGGTAACACACAGCAGGACGCTGCAGGAGTGAGAGGGAGGGAACACAGAGCAAAGCAGAAGAATGAAGAGAGAAAAAAAAAAACAACCCAGCAAACAGAAAGGGAACCGGACAGAACTAGGCAGCAGGGCAGAGAGACGGAGAAAGAAAAAACAGGGACAAAGGGATAGAGAGGCAAAGAGAGGGATGGGGACCAGGACAGTGGGATACAAACAGGGAGTAGGACTCGAGATTGCAGAGAGAGAGGTCCAGGGAAGCAGGAAGAACGACAGAGAGAAAAAGGGGGGAGGGGGGTGGGGAGCAGGTCAGAGCGCTGGAGAAAGGAAAAACACTGCTGTGGAGCAGCAGAGGGGGACGGAGAAAGAGAGAGAGGGACGGGGAGCAGGGCAGAGAAACGGAGAGAGAAAATAAGCGATGGGGAGCAGGGCAGAGCACTAGGAAGAGGAAAATAAGACAAGGGAGAAGACCGAGAAGCTCAGAGAGAAAGAAGGGTCGAAAGGAAACGCCAGAGAGGTAGAGAAATCAAGAAATACAGGGACGAGGAGCCTTGCAGAGACGGAGCACGAAAATGTAGGGCCGGTGAGCGCGAAAGAGGGAGAGAGAGACGGGGGCAGGGGGAGGAGATGAAGAAGAAAGGAGAGATAAAGATGGCAACGGAGCGCAGGGGACACAGACAGAGAGAGAAAAAGGACAGTGAACAGGAAAAAAGGGACCGAGAAACAAAGAAAGGGTCAGATCTAGACAAAGAGACCAAGAAAGGGGCGGGGGGCGTGTGTGCAGGGAAACCCCAAAACAAACCAGCAAGGGGCTAGAGAACAGAGAGGGAGAGAAAGAGAAGAAAGGGCCACGAAGCAGGACAGAGAAGGAGAGAAAGGCAAAAAGGGAGAGCAAAAAGAGAGCCGGCTGGACAGGGAGGTACAGCAAGAAACGACCGGACAGCCAGCAGGACAGACAAATAGAGACAGGGAGCCGGCTAGAGAAATTCTGAAGGGAGAAAAAGAGGGAGAGGGAGCAGGACACAAACACAGACAGAAGACGGGAGGTACAGGGAAAGGAAAACAAAAGGAAAAAGAGAAAAAAAAAAAAATCACAGCAGCGTGGGAGAGAGAAGGATCCAGGGGAGGGCCCGGGACGCAGAAGAGGGGCGACAGGGCCCCGAGGGCCCGCCACTCACCGCAGCTCTCGCTCTCCGCGCTCCCGGGAGACTCTGCCGCTTCAGACGCTTCTCCGTCCTGCTCTCCTCCATTCCTCTTCCGTAACTCCGGTCGCTTGGCTGTCCCCCACCTAAGAGAAAACGTCCATGTCTCGCAGCTCTTACGAGACAAGGCTCCCTACGCACGCAGCCGCGCTCGCGCGCTCCACAACCGGACCATGCTGCTGCTGGTGACACATACAGACCCTGCGGGGCACGCTGGCGGCCTGGCCTGCTGCGGGCTACCAAGACGGAGCCTTCCTCACCCGCAGCGCCAGGCAGCTGCCAGCCAGCTGGCCTTCCATTTCTTCTTCTTCTTCAGCCTTCTCGGGACTCTCCAGCTTCAGCCGCGCCACCTCCTGTCCGCAGCCACTCAGCGCTCCGCCTCTCCCTTTTCGCCCCCACGCCGCCAGCACAGCGGGGCCCGGCACACGCAGCCCACACAAGCCCGGAGCGGGCGCAGCCAACGGCATCCCCAGGGCACGAACGGACAAACGCGAACTCAGCGCGGCCACTGCCACACATAAACAAGCAGCGGCGACCGCGTTCAGGGAGGCCGAGGCAGCCCGCACCACGGGCCTTGGGGGAGGCCGGGCGCTCCGGGACACAGGCTTCAGGGGACGTGCTGCAGCTGGGGGCGGCTGCGCGGGGCGAGCGGGGCCGGGGGAGCACTGCCGACTTGGGGGGGGGGGGGGGGTGCCCGCCTCCTTCTCCCATTCCCTTCCGTCACCTCCCGCCTCTGGCCCCGGGGCTGCCCGCACCCGGCTCGCCTCCTGCAGCCTGCCGCAGCGGCCGGCTCCAAGTTTCCCATCCCACCACCCTCGAGCAGCCACCACGCACCCCCACACCCGCTGGAGGGGAGCCCGCGCCTCACCGCTGGCCTCTCTGCTCCCCCGCCGCCCCGGCACCGAACACCAGCCCGCCGCCATGCTGCTCCGCCGCACCGCGCATGCGCCACGAGCCGACGGCGCGCCGGAGGGGCCACACTCTGAGCCGAACGCCGGGCTGCAGTACCGCGTTGCGGCCAGGGGGCGGCGCCAGCGGGGCCGGGGGCGGCGCCAGCGGGGCCGGGGGCGGCGCCAGCGGGGCCGGGGGCGGAGCCAGCGGGGGCGGGGGCGGTGCCAGCGGGGGCGGCGCCAGCGGGGGCGGGGGCGGTGCCGGCGGCGCCAGCGGGGCGGGGGCGGCGCCAGCGGGGGCGGGGGCGGCGCCAGCGGGGGCGGGGGCGGCGCCAGCGGGGGCGGGGGCGGCGCCAGCGGGGGCGGGGGCGGCGCCAGCGGGGGCGGGGGCGGCGCCAGCGGGGGCGGGGGCGGCGCCAGCGGGGGCGGGGGCGGTGCCAGCGGGGGCGGGGGCGGCGCCAGCGGGGGCGGGGGCGGCGCCAGCGGGGCGGGGGCGGCGCCAGCGGGGGCGGGGGCGGCGCCGGCGGGGGCGGGGGCGGCGCCGGCGGGGGCGGCGCCGGCGGGGGCGGCGCCGGCGGGGCCGGGGGCGGCGCCAGCGGGGCCGGGGGCGGCGCCAGCGGGGCCGGGGGCGGCGCCAGCGGGGCCGGGGGCGGCGCCAGCGGGGGCGGGGGCGGCGCCAGCGGGGGCAAGGGCGGCGCCAGCGGGGGCAAGGGCGGCGCCAGCGGGGGCAAGGGCGGCGCCAGCGGGGGCAAGGGCGGCGCCAGCGGGGGCAAGGGCGGCGCCAGCGGGGGCAAGGGCGGCGCCAGCGGGGGCAAGGGCGGCGCCAGCGGGGGCAAGGGCGGCGCCAGCGGGGGCAAGGGCGGCGCCAGCGGGGGCGGGGGCGGCTCCCAGCGCCGGCTCCGGCTCCGAGCAGACCCCGACTCGCGGCTCCGACACGGCGCCGCACCCCTATCGCTCCTTGCCCCCGACACGGACCCCGCCCTCCCGGGGGCTTTTCCCCGGGACCCGCCGCTCCATCCAACCCCCCCCCCCCATACCCCGCGCTCACCTTCTCCCTCGCTGCAGCCGCAACCCGGCTATGGCTCCGCTCCTCCTTCGGCTCGCATCGGGCCCGGCACGGCAGCACCGGGCCCTCTACCGGCAGAGGGAGGGGCCGTCGCCATCAGCCCCGCTGCCCGCACCTGGGGCTCTTCCGGCCCCGGCCCACGGCTGGAGCCCACCATGCCGTCATTGGGCAAACACAAAGACTCTCTGAAGCCCTTTGGGCACTTCAGCAAGCAGGCAGGCGTTCCTTATTGCAGCGCCGGACACACAGGGCACGGCTCCTCCCAGCGCGCAAAGCACCTGCGCCACTCGAGCGGCAGTACCGAACTTTGCTCACCGGGTGGCAGCAGCGAGCTCTTGGACACGGCGCCACCGCGCATTGGCGCCGCCCGAGCCGCAGTACCGAACTTTGCTCACCGGGTGGCAGCAGCGAGCCCTTGGACACGGCGCCACCCGAGCCGCAGTACCGAACTTTGCTCACCGGGTGGCAGCAGCGATCGTACCGGCCCCTCCACGGCCACCCGCGCCACGGCAGCACCGGCCCCTCCACGGCCACCCGCGCCACGGCAGCACCGGGCCCTCCACCGGCACAGGGAGGGGCCGTCGCCATCAGCCCCGCTGCCCGCACCTGGGGCTCCCCCGGCCCCGGCCCACGGCTGGACCCCGGCAGGAACAGGGGGCCGTCGCCCCAGCCCCACAGCCCGTCCCCTCCTCCCCTGGCCTCTGGCGCAGCCCCTCGTCCCGTGCAAACCAAGCACAAACGCAGCCGCCAGGGCAAAAGGGACCGCAGGTCTTTACTCAGTCACGCACCCAGCCAGTCCCGGGAGCCGCTCTGCTCCGGGCTCGGGGCCCCCGACGCTCCCTCTGCCCCTCCGACACCTCGGCACTCCTTCCCGCAGCTGCGCCCGTTGATCCAGCGGCGAACAGTCCGTCCGTCGCCTCCCGGAGCGACGCGCTGCTCGGCAGAGGCTGCCAAAAATGAGGAGCAGGGTGCAGGCCACTACAAGAGAGGAGAAAAGTGACAGGTGGCTGGACAGCGGCGGTGGAACGAGAAAGCACCAAGCAGGGAAAGGGACGGCGAGAGAAGGACGGGGACAGGCAGTCCCACAGAGACGGAGAAAGAAGCAGCAGCAAGAGAGCAAGAGCGGCAGCAGAAAGAAGAAGAGGGAGCAGGACACAGACCGAAAATGAAGAACGGGGAGCAGGAAGGAGATGCAAAAAAAAACCCTGCAGCATGACAGAGGAAAAAAGAATAGCGGCAGGGACCTGGACAAAGAGAGACGAGGAAATAGAATAGAATAGACATGGAGAAAGCAGTAGATCTGTGACGTGCTACGGAGCCGAGAAGGAAGGCCTCGAATCAAGGGACGAGGAGCCAGACAGAGAGCACCAAAGACAGCAAAAGTACTGACAGGCTACAGAGTAGGAGGAAAGCAAAACTAGTAACCGGGAGCTGAACAGAAAGAGGGGAAGAAGGAAAAAAATGCCACGGGCTGCAGGGCAGAAAGAGGGAGGACCTAAAAGATGGGGACAAGTCAGAGACAGATGGAGAAAGAAGGTACACAAGAGCAGAAAAAAAAAATAATCGTAGCAGTGGGGGAAAGAGAGGGAGCCGGGGAGGGCCCAGGATGCACAAGAGGGGTGACAGGGCCCCGAGGGCCCACGACTCACCGCAGCTCTCACTCTCGGTGCTGCCGGGAGACTTTGACACTTCAGATGTTTCTCTCCCCTTCTCTCTTCCCTTCTTCTTCCGCAACTCCAATCGTTTGGCTCTCCTGCACCTGAGAGAAAATGCATGTGGCTGTCTTAGAGCTCATACGAGACGTGGCTTCCTAGACAACAAGCCTCAGGAACAGGACAGAGAAAAAGAGAGAATATGATGAGTGGGAAGCAGAACACACGGATCGAGAGAGAACTTGAATCAGAGGAGTAAACAAGGCAGGAAAGAGAGATAAAGACAGGGAAGAAGCCACAAAAACGGGCCTTTCTGGCCTCTACTCGCACCCCCCGGCCTCCTTTTTTTTCTGGCCTCTACTCTCGCCCCCAGCCTCCCACCCCTCTGCAGCCTCCCACCCCTTTCCGGCCTCCTTTTTTTTCCTGGCCTCTACTCCCCCCTCCTCGCCCCCCCCCCCCCCCGCCTCCCACCCCTCGATAGCCTCCGAACTCCCTTTTTGCTGGCCTCTACTTAATTCAGCTTCCCACCCCTCTGCAACCTCCTACCTCTTTCCAGCCTCCACTCCGCCCCCCCAGCTTCCCACCCTTTTTCAGCCTCCCACCACCGTCCCACGCAGTGCAGGACACACTGACAGAGAGAGAAAAAGGACAGGCAACAGGAAGAAACGTACTAAGAAACAAAGAAAGGGTCAGACGAAGAAGGGGGTGGGTGGTCAGGGTTGGAACCCCAACACAAACCAGCAAGGGGATAGAGGACAGACAGAGAGGAAGACAAGAACGGGCCGGGAAGCAGGAAGAGAAGGAGAGAAAGGCAAAAAGGGAGAGCCGGCTGCACAGGCAGGTACAGCAAGAAACGACCGGACAGGCAGCAGGATCGAGAAAGAGAGACAGAAAAACTGGGGACAGGAAGCAGGACAGAGGGACGGCGAGAGGAAACAAGGGCCAGGGAGCAGGACAGCGGTGGAAAAAGAGGCACTGGGGCAGCAGGACAGAAAGAGAAGGAAGAAAGGCCAGAACAAGGACGGGGAATAACAGCAAAGGGAAAGAGAAGGACAAGGAGCGGGACAGATTGTCAGAGAAAGACAGGGACAGGGAGCGGGACAAGGTGATACTGAGAGAGAAAAAGGGGACAAGGAGGCAGGACAAAGTGAAAGACAGGCACAAGTAAGAGACGGGGGAGCAGGACAGAGACGGAGGGGGAAAAGCCTCAGCTGGGCAGCAGGAGACAGAGGCGGAGAAGGGAAAAAACAGCACCGGGCTGAGGGACCCTGAGGGAGGAATTAAAAAACAAACACAGGGAGCAGGACAAAACGACAGAGAGAGAGAAAAGGGACAGAGCAGGACAGCGTTGGGGGGAGAAATGCGACCGTGACGGGCAGCGGGAGAGAGGTATGGAGAAAGAAAAAAAATACCGAGGAAGAGAGAAAGGAAACAAGGGACAGCGAGCTGCACAGGGGGATCGAGAAAGAAAGGATGGGAGAGGGAATGGCGCAGAGAGAGAAAGGCAGAAAAAACAGCAAGAGGAAGCAGGGCAAAAGGACAGCAAGAGGAAAAAGGAAAGGGACAGGGAGCTGGACAGAGATGGGAAAAAAAGCAGCGGCGACACACGAAAAGAGACAGAAAGAGAAGGGCACAAAAGGATAGATGAGGACAGCGGCAGGATGGAGACGCAGAACAAAACCTGGGACGGTCAACCTGGGTGGGCGGGGAGCGGGTCAGAGAGCCGGAGAAAGGAAAAACTCTGCTGTGGAGCAGCAGAGGGGGACGGAGAAAGACAGACAGGGACGGGGAGCAGGGCAGAGAAACGGAGAGAGAAAATAAGCGATGGGGAGCAGGGCAGAGCACTAGGAAGAGGAAAATAAGACAAGGGACAAGACCGAGGAGCTCAGAGAGAAAGAAGGGTCGAAAGGAAACGCCAGAGAGGTAGAGAAATCAAGAAATACAGGGACGAGGAGCCTTGCAGAGACGGAGCACGAAAATGTAGGGCCGGTGAGCGCGAAAGAGGGAGAGAGAGACGGGGGCAGGGGGAGGAGATGAAGAAGAAAGGAGAGATAAAGATGGCAACGGAGCGCAGGGGACACAGACAGAGAGAGAAAAAGGACAGTGAACAGGAAAAAAGGGACCGAGAAACAAAGAAAGGGTCAGATCTAGACAAAGAGACCAAGAAAGGGGCGGGGGGCGTGTGTGCAGGGAAACCCCAAAACAAACCAGCAAGGGGCTAGAGAACAGAGAGGGAGAGAAAGAGAAGAAAGGGCCACGAAGCAGGACAGAGAAGGAGAGAAAGGCAAAAAGGGAGAGCAAAAAGAGAGCCGGCTGGACAGGGAGGTACAGCAAGAAACGACCGGACAGCCAGCAGGACAGAGAAATAGAGACAGGGAGCCGGCTAGAGAAATTCTGAAGGGAGAAAAAGAGGGAGAGGGAGCAGAACACACACACAGACAGAAGACGGGAGGTACAGGGAAAGGAAAACAAAAGGAAAAAGAAAAAAAAAAAAAATCACAGCAGCGTGGGAGAGAGAAGGATCCAGGGGAGGGCCCGGGACGCAGAAGAGGGGCGACAGGGCCCCGAGGGCCCGCCACTCACCGCGGCTCTCGCTCTCCGCGCTCCCGGGAGACTCTGCCGCTTCAGACGCTTCTCTCTCCTGCTCTCCTCCATTCCTCTTCCGTAACTCCGGTCGCTTGGCTGTCCCCCACCTAAGAGAAAACGTCCATGTCTCGCAGCTCTTACGAGACAAGGATCCCCAGGCACGTAGCCTCGCTTGCTCGCGCGCTACGCGCAGGAACAGCACAGAGGGAAAGAGAGAGAGACAGAGAACGACGAGCGGGCAGCAGAACTGATGGATCAAGAGAGAAACTGAATCGGAGGAATAAAGAACACTGGAGGGAGACACAAGTAGAGCGAACAAGCCAGATGGACGGGGGCAGGAGACACACAGATCAGGCCAAAGAGGTGGAGAAAGTAAAATCGGTGACGGGCTGCAGGATGATAGAAAAGGCCACGGTTCAGCACAGAGGAGAACAACGGGACAGCAAGCTGGACAGGGGCATATAGCGAGAAACAAAGGGACAGGCAGCAGTATGGAGATACACAGACAAAGAGTTACGGGGAGGATGGAGGACAGAGAGAACAAGAGAAAAGGGACAGGGAGGGGGGCACAGATGGAGAAAGAAACATTGCAGAGAGAGAGAGGAAGAAAGCGACAGGGCAGAGGCAGAGAGGTAGAGAAAGGAAGAAAAAAGTAGCGACGAGTAAGAGGCCAGAGGGACAAGGAAAAGCCAGGAGGAAGGACAGAGTGAGAGAGAAAACAGGTGAGGGACACGACGCCAGACTGTGAAACAGAGAGCGCGACAGGGAGCAGGACGCTGGGACAGACAGCAAACGAGAGCAACAGAGAGAACGGCAGCGAGGCGGAGCACGAGAGAAAACAGGGACTGAGAGCAAGACCGAGGGGTGAAGCAATAAATAACGGGGCTGGGGAGCAGGACAGCAGAAGAGAGAGACAGAGAGGGGGACACATAGGACAACCGCAAACTGAGAGGGAGAAGGAGAAGAGCACAGAGGGTCACAGACAAAAAGAGAGGGACGGCAGAAAGAGAAAAACAAGACGAGGCAGAAGGACTGAGGAGCAGAGAGAAAAAGGGTACAGGGAAAAGGACAGAGATGCAGAAAACAAGGAAAGCCTGGAGCACAGGGCAAAACTGACAAGGACAGGGAGCGGGACAAAGGGATGGAGGAGTTAAAAACAGCGATGGGCCGCAGCACAGAGGAAGAGAGAGAAAAAGAGCAAGAGCAGCAAGGGAAGAAGAGTGACAGAAGGGTGTTGACAGGGACACGTACAAAGCGGGCTTGGGGGACACAGACATCGGAAGGGTAGAAAGGAAAGGGAGGGATGGGGAGCAAGACAGCGTGACAGAGGGAGTGGAGTGCAAGGATACACAAAAGCAGAGGGACTGGGAAGAGGAAAGAACGTCAGGGAGAGAAAGGCGAGGCTGGCGAGCAGGAGAGAGAGAGGTGGAGAATGAAAAAACAGCCATGGTCAGAAGAACAGAAATGCAGAGAAGAAAAAATTACTTCCAGGCAGCAGGACAGAGGGACAGAGCAAGAGCAAAAATATCAAGAGGGAGAAGGACAGGTAACACACAGCAGGACGCTGCAGGAGTGAGAGGGAGGGAACACAGAGCAAAGCAGAAGAATGAAGAGAGAAAAAAAAAAACAACCCAGCAAACAGAAAGGGAACCGGACAGAACTAGGCAGCAGGGCAGAGAGACGGAGAAAGAAAAAACAGGGACAAAGGGATAGAGAGGCAAAGAGAGGGATGGAGACCAGGACAGTGGGATACAAACAGGGAGTAGGACTCGAGATTGCAGAGAGAGAGGTCCAGGGAAGCAGGAAGAACGACAGAGAGAAAAAGGGGGGAGGGGGGTGGGGAGCAGGTCAGAGCGCTGGAGAAAGGAAAAACACTGCTGTGGAGCAGCAGAGGGGGACGGAGAAAGAGAGAGAGGGACGGGGAGCAGGGCAGAGAAACGGAGAGAGAAAATAAGCGATGGGGAGCAGGGCAGAGCACTAGGAAGAGGAAAATAAGACAAGGGAGAAGACCGAGAAGCTCAGAGAGAAAGAAGGGTCGAAAGGAAACGCCAGAGAGGTAGAGAAATCAAGAAATACAGGGACGAGGAGCCTTGCAGAGACGGAGCACGAAAATGTAGGGCCGGTGAGCGCGAAAGAGGGAGAGAGAGACGGGGGCAGGGGGAGGAGATGAAGAAGAAAGGAGAGATAAAGATGGCAACGGAGCGCAGGGGACACAGACAGAGAGAGAAAAAGGACAGTGAACAGGAAAAAAGGGACCGAGAAACAAAGAAAGGGTCAGATCTAGACAAAGAGACCAAGAAAGGGGCGGGGGGCGTGTGTGCAGGGAAACCCCAAAACAAACCAGCAAGGGGCTAGAGAACAGAGAGGGAGAGAAAGAGAAGAAAGGGCCACGAAGCAGGACAGAGAAGGAGAGAAAGGCAAAAAGGGAGAGCAAAAAGAGAGCCGGCTGGACAGGGAGGTACAGTAAGAAACGACCGGACAGCCAGCAGGACAGAGAAAGAGAGACAGGGAGCCGGCTAGAGAAATTCTGAAGGGAGAAAAAGAGGGAGAGGGAGCAGAACACACACACAGACAGAAGACGGGAGGTACAGGGAAAGGAAAACAAAAGGAAAAAGAAAAAAAAAAAAAAATCACAGCAGCGTGGGAGAGAGAAGGATCCAGGGGACGGCTCGGGACGCAGAAGAGGGGCGACAGGGCCCCGAGGGCCCGCCACTCACCGCGGCTCTCGCTCTCCGCGCTCCCGGGAGACTCTGCCGCTTCAGACGCTTCTCTCTCCTGCTCTCCTCCATTCCTCTTCCGTAACTCCGGTCGCTTGGCTGTCCCCCACCTAAGAGAAAACGTCCATGTCTCGCAGCTCTTACGAGACAAGGATCCCCAGGCACGTAGCCTCGCTTGCTCGCGCGCTACGCGCAGGAACAGCACAGAGGGAAAGAGAGAGAGACAGAGAACGACGAGCGGGCAGCAGAACTGATGGATCAAGAGAGAAACTGAATCGGAGGAATAAAGAACACTGGAGGGAGACACAAGTAGAGCGAACAAGCCAGATGGACGGGGGCAGGAGACACACAGATCAGGCCAAAGAGGTGGAGAAAGTAAAATCGGTGACGGGCTGCAGGATGATAGAAAAGGCCACGGTTCAGCACAGAGGAGAACAACGGGACAGCAAGCTGGACAGGGGCATATAGCGAGAAACAAAGGGACAGGCAGCAGTATGGAGATACACAGACAAAGAGTTACGGGGAGGATGGAGGACAGAGAGAACAAGAGAAAAGGGACAGGGAGGGGGGCACAGATGGAGAAAGAAACATTGCAGAGAGAGAGAGGAAGAAAGCGACAGGGCAGAGGCAGAGAGGTAGAGAAAGGAAGAAAAAAGTAGCGACGAGTAAGAGGCCAGAGGGACAAGGAAAAGCCAGGAGGAAGGACAGAGTGAGAGAGAAAACAGGTGAGGGACACGACGCCAGACTGTGAAACAGAGAGCGCGACAGGGAGCAGGACGCTGGGACAGACAGCAAACGAGAGCAACAGAGAGAACGGCAGCGAGGCGGAGCACGAGAGAAAACAGGGACTGAGAGCAAGACCGAGGGGTGAAGCAATAAATAACGGGGCTGGGGAGCAGGACAGCAGAAGAGAGAGACAGAGAGGGGGACACATAGGACAACCGCAAACTGAGAGGGAGAAGGAGAAGAGCACAGAGGGTCACAGACAAAAAGAGAGGGACGGCAGAAAGAGAAAAACAAGACGAGGCAGAAGGACTGAGGAGCAGAGAGAAAAAGGGTACAGGGAAAAGGACAGAGATGCAGAAAACAAGGAAAGCCTGGAGCACAGGGCAAAACTGACAAGGACAGGGAGCGGGACAAAGGGATGGAGGAGTTAAAAACAGCGATGGGCCGCAGCACAGAGGAAGAGAGAGAAAAAGAGCAAGAGCAGCAAGGGAAGAAGAGTGACAGAAGGGTGTTGACAGGGACACGTACAAAGCGGGCTTGGGGGACACAGACATCGGAAGGGTAGAAAGGAAAGGGAGGGATGGGGAGCAAGACAGCGTGACAGAGGGAGTGGAGTGCAAGGATACACAAAAGCAGAGGGACTGGGAAGAGGAAAGAACGTCAGGGAGAGAAAGGCGAGGCTGGCGAGCAGGAGAGAGAGAGGTGGAGAATGAAAAAACAGCCATGGTCAGAAGAACAGAAATGCAGAGAAGAAAAAATTACTTCCAGGCAGCAGGACAGAGGGACAGAGCAAGAGCAAAAATATCAAGAGGGAGAAGGACAGGTAACACACAGCAGGACGCTGCAGGAGTGAGAGGGAGGGAACACAGAGCAAAGCAGAAGAATGAAGAGAGAAAAAAAAAAACAACCCAGCAAACAGAAAGGGAACCGGACAGAACTAGGCAGCAGGGCAGAGAGACGGAGAAAGAAAAAACAGGGACAAAGGGATAGAGAGGCAAAGAGAGGGATGGGGACCAGGACAGTGGGATACAAACAGGGAGTAGGACTCGAGATTGCAGAGAGAGAGGTCCAGGGAAGCAGGAAGAATGACAGAGAGAAAAAGGGGGGAGGGGGGTGGGGAGCAGGTCAGAGCGCTGGAGAAAGGAAAAACACTGCTGTGGAGCAGCAGAGGGGGACGGAGAAAGACAGACAGGGACGGGGAGCAGGGCAGAGAAACGGAGAGAGAAAATAAGCGATGGGGAGCAGGGCAGAGCACTAGGAAGAGGAAAATAAGACAAGGGAGAAGACCGAGAAGCTCAGAGAGAAAGAAGGGTCGAAAGGAAACGCCAGAGAGGTAGAGAAATCAAGAAATACAGGGACGAGGAGCCTTGCAGAGACGGAGCACGAAAATGTAGGGCCGGTGAGCGCGAAAGAGGGAGAGAGAGACGGGGGCAGGGGGAGGAGATGAAGAAGAAAGGAGAGATAAAGATGGCAACGGAGCGCAGGGGACACAGACAGAGAGAGAAAAAGGACAGTGAACAGGAAAAAAGGGACCGAGAAACAAAGAAAGGGTCAGATCTAGACAAAGAGACCAAGAAAGGGGCGGGGGGCGTGTGTGCAGGGAAACCCCAAAACAAACCAGCAAGGGGCTAGAGAACAGAGAGGGAGAGAAAGAGAAGAAAGGGCCATGAAGCAGGACAGAGAAGGAGAGAAAGGCAAAAAGGGAGAGCAAAAAGAGAGCCGGCTGGACAGGGAGGTACAGTAAGAAACGACCGGACAGCCAGCAGGACAGACAAATAGAGACAGGGAGCCGGCTAGAGAAATTCTGAAGGGAGAAAAAGAGGGAGAGGGAGCAGGACACAAACACAGACAGAAGACGGGAGGTAAAGGGAAAGGAAAACAAAAGGAAAAAGAGAAAAAAAAAAAAATCACAGCAGCGTGGGAGAGAGAAGGATCCAGGGGAGGGCCCGGGACGCAGAAGAGGGGCGACAGGGCCCCGAGGGCCCGCCACTCACCGCAGCTCTCGCTCTCCGCGCTCCCGGGAGACTCTGCCGCTTCAGACGCTTCTCTGTCCTGCTCTCCTCCATTCCTCTTCCGTAACTCCGGTCGCTTGGCTGTCCCCCACCTAAGACAAAACGTCCATGTCTCGCAGCTCTTACGAGACAAGGCTCCCTACGCACGCAGCCGCGCTCGCGCGCTCCACAACCGGACCATGCTGCTGCTGGTGACACATACAGACCCTGCGGGGCACGCTGGCGGCCTGGCCTGCTGCGGGCTACCAAGACGGAGCCTTCCTCACCCGCAGCGCCAGGCAGCTGCCAGCCAGCTGGCCTTCCATTTCTTCTTCTTCTTCAGCCTTCTCGGGACTCTCCAGCTTCAGCCGCGCCACCTCCTGTCCGCAGCCACTCAGCGCTCCGCCTCTCCCTTATCGCCCCCACGCCGCCAGCACAGCGAGGCCCGGCACACGCAGCCCACACAAGCCCGGAGCGGGCGCAGCCAACGGCATCCCCAGGGCACGAACGGACAAACGCGTCCTCAGCGCAGCCCCTGCCACACATAAACAAGCAGCGGCGACCGCGTTCAGGGAGGCCGAGGCAGCCCGCACCACGGGCCTTGGGGGAGGCCGGGCGCTCCGGGACACAGGCTTCAGGGGACGTGCTGCAGCTGGGGGCGGCTGCGCGGGGCGAGCGGGGCCGGGGGAGCACTGCCGACTTGGGGGGGGGGGGGGTGCCCGTCTCCTTCTCCCATTCCCTTCCGTCACCTCCCGCCTCTGGCCCCGGGGCTGCCCGCACCCGGCTCGCCTCCTGCAGCCTGCCGCAGCGGCCGGCTCCAAGCTTCCCGTCCCACCACCCTCGAGCAGCCACCACGCACCCCCACACCCGCTGGAGGGGAGCCCGCGCCTCACCGCTGGCCTCTCTGCTCCCCCGCCGCCCCGGCACCGAACACCAGCCCGCCGCCATGCTGCTCCGCTGCACCGCGCATGCGCCACGAGCCGACGGCGCGCCGGAGGGGCCACACTCTGAGCCGAACGCCGGGCTGCAGTACCGCGTTGCGGCCAGGAAGCGGCGCCAGCGGGGCCGGGGGCGGCGCCAGCGGGGCCGGGGGCGGCGCCAGTGGGGCCGGGGGCGGAGCCAGCGGGGGCGGGGGCGGAGCCAGCGGGGGCGGCGCCGGCGGGGGCGGCGCCAGCGGGGGCGGGGGCGGCGCCAGCGGGGGCGGGGGCGGCGCCAGCGGGGGCGGGGGCGGCGCCAGCGGGGGCGGGGGCGGCGCCAGCGGGGGCGGGGGCGGCGCCAGCGGGGGCGGGGGCGGCGCCAGCGGGGGCGGGGGCGGCGCCAGCGGGGGCGGGGGCGGCGCCAGCGGGGGCGGGGGCGGCGCCAGCGGGGGCGGGGGCGGCGCCAGCGGGGGCAAGGGCGGCGCCAGCGGGGGCAAGGGCGGCGCCAGCGGGGGCAAGGGCGGCGCCTGCGGGGGCGGGGGCGGCGCCTGCGGGGGCGGGGGCGGCGCCTGCGGGGGCGGGGGCGGCGCCTGCGGGGGCGGGGGCGGCTCCCAGCGCCGGCTCCGGCTCCGAGCAGACCCCGACTCGCGGCTCCGACACGGCGCCGCACCCCTATCGCTCCTTGCCCCCGACACGGACCCCGCCCTCCCGGGGGCTTTTCCCCGGGACCCGCCGCTCCATCCAACCCCCCCCCCCCATACCCCGCGCTCACCTTCTCCCTCGCTGCAGCCGCAACCCGGCTATGGCTCCGCTCCTCCTTCGGCTCGCATCGGGCCCGGCACGGCAGCACCGGGCCCTCTACCGGCACAGGGAGGGGCCGTCGCCATCAGCCCCGCTGCCCGCACCTGGGGCTCTTCCGGCCCCGGCCCACGGCTGGAGCCCACCATGCCGTCATTGGGCAAACACAAAGACTCTCTGAAGCCCTTTGGGCACTTCAGCAAGCAGGCAGGCGTTCCTTATTGCAGCGCCGGACACACAGGGCACGGCTCCTCCCAGCGCGCAAAGCACCTGCGCCACTCGAACGGCAGTACCGAACTTTGCTCACCGGGTGGCAGCAGCGAGCTCTTGGACACGGCGCCACCGCGCATTGGCGCCGCCCGAGCCGCAGTACCGAACTTTGCTCACCGGGTGGCAGCAGCGAGCCCTTGGACACGGCGCCACCCGAGCCTCAGTACCGAACTTTGCTCACCGGGTGGCAGCAGCGAGCCCTTGGACACGGCGCCGCCCGAGCCGCAGTACCGAACTTTGCTCACCGGGTGGCAGCAGCGATCGTACCGGCCCCTCCACGGCCACCCGCGCCACGGCAGCACCGGCCCCTCCACGGCCACCCGCGCCACGGCAGCACCGGGCCCTCCACCGGCACAGGGAGGGGCCGTCGCCATCAGCCCCGCTGCCCGCACCTGGGGCTCCCCCGGCCCCGGCCCACGGCTGGACCCCGGCAGGAACAGGGGGCCGTCGCCCCAGCCCCACAGCCCGTCCCCTCCTCCCCTGGCCTCTGGCGCAGCCCCTCGTCCCGTGCAAACCAAGCACAAACGCAGCCGCCAGGGCAAAAGGGACCGCAGGTCTTTACTCAGTCACGCACCCAGCCAGTCCCGGGAGCCGCTCTGCTCCGGGGTCGGGGCCCCCGACGCTCCCTCTGCCCCTCCGACACCTCGGCACTCCTTCCCGCAGCTGCGCCCGTTGATCCAGCGGCGAACAGTCCGTCCGTCGCCTCCCGGAGAGACGCGCTGCTCGGCAGAGGCTGCCAAAAATGAGGAGCAGGGTGCAGGCCACTACAAGAGAGGAGAAAAGTGACAGGTGGCTGGACAGCGGCGGTGGAACGAGAAAGCACCAAGCAGGGAAAGGGACGGCGAGAGAAGGACGGGGACAGGCAGTCCCACAGAGACGGAGAAAGAAGCAGCAGCAAGAGAGCAAGAGCGGCAGCAGAAAGAAGAAGAGGGAGCAGGACACAGACCGAAAGTGAAGAACGGGGAGCAGGAAGGAGATGCAAAAAAAAACCCTGCAGCATGACAGAGGAAAAAAGAATAGCGGCAGGGACCTGGACAAAGAGAGATGAGGAAATAGAATAGAATAGACATGGAGAAAGCAGTAGATCTGTGACGTGCTACGGAGCCGAGAAGGAAGGCCTCGAATCAAGGGACGAGGAGCCAGACAGAGAGCACCAAAGACAGCAAAAGTACTGACAGGCTACAGAGTAGGAGGAAAGCAAAACTAGTAACCGGGAGCTGAACAGAAAGAGGGGAAGAAGGAAAAAAATGCCACGGGCTGCAGGGCAGAAAGAGGGAGGACCTAAAAGATGGGGACAAGTCAGAGACAGATGGAGAAAGAAGGTACACAAGAGCAGAAAAAAAAAATAATCGTAGCAGTGGGGGAAAGAGAGGGAGCCGGGGAGGGCCCAGGATGCACAAGAGGGGTGACAGGGCCCCGAGGGCCCACGACTCACCGCAGCTCTCACTCTCGGTGCTGCCGGGAGACTTTGACACTTCAGATGTTTCTCTCCCCTTCTCTCTTCCCTTCTTCTTCCGCAACTCCAATCGTTTGGCTCTCCTCCACCTGAGAGAAAATGCATGTGGCTGTCTTAGAGCTCATACGAGACGTGGCTTCCTAGACAACAAGCCTCAGGAACAGGACAGAGAAAAAGAGAGAATATGATGAGTGGGAAGCAGAACACACGGATCGAGAGAGAACTTGAATCAGAGGAGTAAACAAGGCAGGAAAGAGAGATAAAGACAGGGAAGAAGCCACAAAAACGGGCCTTTCTGGCCTCTACTCGCACCCCCCGGCCTCCCCTTTTTTCTGGCCTCTACTCTCGCCCCCGGCCTCCCACCCCTCTGCAGCCTCCCACCCCTCTGCAGCCTCCTTTTTTTTCCTGGCCTCTACTCCCCCCTCCTCGCCCCCCCCCCCCCCCCCCCGCCTCCCACCCCTCGATAGCCTCCTAACTCCCTTTTTGCTGGCCTCTACTTAATTCAGCTTCCCACCCCTCTGCAACCTCCTACCTCTTTCCAGCCTCCACTCCGCCCCCCCAGCTTCCCACCCTTTTTCAGCCTCCCACCACCGTCCCACGCAGTGCAGGACACACTGACAGAGAGAGAAAAAGGACAGGCAACAGGAAGAAACGTACTAAGAAACAAAGAAAGGGTCAGACGAAGAAGGGGGTGGGTGGTCAGGGTTGGAACCCCAACACAAACCAGCAAGGGGATAGAGGACAGACAGAGAGGAAGACAAGAACGGGCCGGGAAGCAGGAAGAGAAGGAGAGAAAGGCAAAAAGGGAGAGCCGGCTGCACAGGCAGGTACAGCAAGAAACGACCGGACAGGCAGCAGGATCGAGAAAGAGAGACAGAAAAACTGGGGACAGGAAGCAGGACAGAGGGACGGCGAGAGGAAACAAGGGCCAGGGAGCAGGACAGCGGTGGAAAAAGAGGCACTGGGGCAGCAGGACAGAAAGAGAAGGAAGAAAGGCCAGAACAAGGACGGGGAATAACAGCAAAGGGAAAGAGAAGGACAAGGAGCGGGACAGATTGTCAGAGAAAGACAGGGACAGGGAGCGGGACAAGGTGATACTGAGAGAGAAAAAGGGGACAAGGAGGCAGGACAAAGTGAAAGACAGGCACAAGTAAGAGACGGGGGAGCAGGACAGAGACGGAGGGGGAAAAGCCTCAGCGGGGCAGAAGGAGACAGAGGCAGAGAAGGGAAAAAACAGCACCGGGCTGAGGGACCCTGAGGGAGGAATTAAAAAACAAACACAGGGAGCAGGACAAAACGACAGAGAGAGAGAAAAGGGACAGAGCAGGACAGCGTTGGGGGGAGAAATGCGACCGTGACGGGCAGCGGGAGAGAGGTATGGAGAAAGAAAAAAAATACCGAGGAAGAGAGAAAGGAAACAAGGGACAGCGAGCTGCACAGGGGGATCGAGAAAGAAAGGATGGGAGAGGGAATGGCGCAGAGAGAGAAAGGCAGAAAAAACAGCAAGAGGAAGCAGGGCAAAAGGACAGCAAGAGGAAAAAGGAAAGGGACAGGGAGCTGGACAGAGATGGGAAAAAAAGCAGCGGGGACACACGAAAAGAGACAGAAAGAGAAGGGCACAAAAGGATAGATGAGGACAGCGGCAGGATGGAGACGCAGAACAAAACCTGGGACGGTCAACCTGGGTGGGCGGGGAGCGGGTCAGAGAGCCGGAGAAAGGAAAAACTCTGCTGTGGAGCAGCAGAGGGGGACGGAGAAAGACAGACAGGGACGGGGAGCAGGGCAGAGAAACGGAGAGAGAAAATAAGCGATGGGGAGCAGGGCAGAGCACTAGGAAGAGGAAAATAAGACAAGGGACAAGACCGAGGAGCTCAGAGAGAAAGAAGGGTCGAAAGGAAACGCCAGAGAGGTAGAGAAATCAAGAAATACAGGGAATAGGAGCCTTGCAGAGACGGAGCACGAAAATGTAGGGCCGGTGAGCGCGAAAGAGGGAGAGAGAGACGGGGGCAGGGGGAGGAGATGAAGAAGAAAGGAGAGATAAAGATGGCAACGGAGCGCAGGGGACACAGACAGAGAGAGAAAAAGGACAGTGAACAGGAAAAAAGGGACCGAGAAACAAAGAAAGGGTCAGATCTAGACAAAGAGACCAAGAAAGGGGCGGGGGGCGTGTGTGCAGGGAAACCCCAAAACAAACCAGCAAGGGGCTAGAGAACAGAGAGGGAGAGAAAGAGAAGAAAGGGCCACGAAGCAGGACAGAGAAGGAGAGAAAGGCAAAAAGGGAGAGCAAAAAGAGAGCCGGCTGGACAGGGAGGTACAGCAAGAAATGACCGGACAGCCAGCAGGACAGAGAAATAGAGACAGGGAGCCGGCTAGAGAAATTCTGAAGGGAGAAAAAGAGGGAGAGGGAGCAGAACACAAACACAGACAGAAGACGGGAGGTACAGGAAAAGGAAAACAAAAGGAAAAAGAAAAAAAAAAAAAAAAAAAAATCACAGCAGCGTGGGAGAGAGAAGGATCCAGGGGACGGCTCGGGACGCAGAAGAGGGGCGACAGGGCCCCGAGGGCCCGCCACTCACCGCGGCTCTCGCTCTCCGCGCTCCCGGGAGACTCTGCCGCTTCAGACGCTTCTCTCTCCTGCTCTCCTCCATTCCTCTTCCGTAACTCCGGTCGCTTGGCTGTCCCCCACCTAAGAGAAAACGTCCATGTCTCGCAGCTCTTACGAGACAAGGATCCCCAGGCACGTAGCCGCGCTTGCTCGCGCGCTACGCGCAGGAACAGCACAGAGGGAAAGAGAGAGAGACAGAGAACGACGAGCGGGCAGCAGAACTGATGGATCAAGAGAGAAACTGAATCGGAGGAATAAAGAACACTGGAGGGAGACACAAGTAGAGCGAACAAGCCAGATGGACGGGGGCAGGAGACACACAGATCAGGCCAAAGAGGTGGAGAAAGTAAAATCGGTGATGGGCTGCAGGATGATAGAAAAGGCCACGGTTCAGCACAGAGGAGAACAACGGGACAGCAAGCTGGACAGGGGCATATAGCGAGAAACAAAGGGACAGGCAGCAGTATGGAGATACACAGACAAAGAGTTACGGGGAGGATGGAGGACAGAGAGAACAAGAGAAAAGGGACAGGGAGGGGGGCACAGATGGAGAAAGAAACATTGCAGAGAGAGAGAGGAAGAAAGCGACAGGGCAGAGGCAGCGAGGTAGAGAAAGGAAGAAAAAAGTAGCGACGAGTAAGAGGCCAGAGGGACAAGGAAAAGCCAGGAGGAAGGACAGAGTGAGAGAGAAAACAGGTGAGGGACACGACGCCAGACTGTGAAACAGAGAGCGCGACAGGGAGCAGGACGCTGGGACAGACAGCAAACGAGAGCAACAGAGAGAACGGCAGCGAGGCGGAGCACGAGAGAAAACAGGGACTGAGAGCAAGACCGAGGGGTGAAGCAATAAATAACGGGGCTGGGGAGCAGGACAGCAGAAGAGAGAGACAGAGAGGGGGACACATAGGACAACCGCAAACTGAGAGGGAGAAGGAGAAGAGCACAGAGGGTCACAGACAAAAAGAGAGGGACGGCAGAAAGAGAAAAACAAGACGAGGCAGAAGGACTGAGGAGCAGAGAGAAAAAGGGTACAGGGAAAAGGACAGAGATGCAGAAAACAAGGAAAGCCTGGAGCACAGGGCAAAACTGACAAGGACAGGGAGCGGGACAAAGGGATGGAGGAGTTAAAAACAGCGATGGGCCGCAGCACAGAGGAAGAGAGAGAAAAAGAGCAAGAGCAGCAAGGGAAGAAGAGTGACAGAAGGGTGTTGACAGGGACACGTACAAAGCGGGCTTGGGGGACACAGACATCGGAAGGGTAGAAAGGAAAGGGAGGGATGGGGAGCAAGACAGCGTGACAGAGGGAGTGGAGTGCAAGGATACACAAAAGCAGAGGGACTGGGAAGAGGAAAGAACGTCAGGGAGAGAAAGGCGAGGCTGGCGAGCAGGAGAGAGAGAGGTGGAGAATGAAAAAACAGCCATGGTCAGAAGAACAGAAATGCAGAGAAGAAAAAATTACTTCCAGGCAGCAGGACAGAGGGACAGAGCAACAGCAAAAATATCAAGAGGGAGAAGGACAGGTAACACACAGCAGGACGCTGCAGGAGTGAGAGGGAGGGAACACAGAGCAAAGCAGAAGAATGAAGAGAGAAAAAAAAAAACAACCCAGCAAACAGAAAGGGAACCGGACAGAACTAGGCAGCAGGGCAGAGAGACGGAGAAAGAAAAAACAGGGACAAAGGGATAGAGAGGCAAAGAGAGGGATGGGGACCAGGACAGTGGGATACAAACAGGGAGTAGGACTCGAGATTGCAGAGAGAGAGGTCCAGGGAAGCAGGAAGAATGACAGAGAGAAAAAGGGGGCAGGGGGGTGGGGAGCAGGTCAGAGCGCTGGAGAAAGGAAAAACACTGCTGTGGAGCAGCAGAGGGGGACGGAGAAAGACAGACAGGGACGGGGAGCAGGGCAGAGAAACGGAGAGAGAAAATAAGCGATGGGGAGCAGGGCAGAGCACTAGGAAGAGGAAAATAAGACAAGGGAGAAGACCGAGAAGCTCAGAGAGAAAGAAGGGTCGAAAGGAAACGCCAGAGAGGTAGAGAAATCAAGAAATACAGGGACGAGGAGCCTTGCAGAGACGGAGCACGAAAATGTAGGGCCGGTGAGCGCGAAAGAGGGAGAGAGAGACGGGGGCAGGGGGAGGAGATGAAGAAGAAAGGAGAGATAAAGATGGCAACGGAGCGCAGGGGACACAGACAGAGAGAGAAAAAGGACAGTGAACAGGAAAAAAGGGACCGAGAAACAAAGAAAGGGTCAGATCTAGACAAAGAGACCAAGAAAGGGGCGGGGGGCGTGTGTGCAGGGAAACCCCAAAACAAACCAGCAAGGGGCTAGAGAACAGAGAGGGAGAGAAAGAGAAGAAAGGGCCATGAAGCAGGACAGAGAAGGAGAGAAAGGCAAAAAGGGAGAGCAAAAAGAGAGCCGGCTGGACAGGGAGGTACAGCAAGAAACGACCGGACAGCCAGCAGGACAGACAAATAGAGACAGGGAGCCGGCTAGAGAAATTCTGAAGGGAGAAAAAGAGGGAGAGGGAGCAGAACACACACACAGACAGAAGACGGGAGGTACAGGGAAAGGAAAACAAAAGGAAAAAGAAAAAAAAAAAAAAAATCACAGCAGCGTGGGAGAGAGAAGGATCCAGGGGAGGGCCCGGGACGCAGAAGAGGGGCGACAGGGCCCCGAGGGCCCGCCACTCACCGCGGCTCTCGCTCTCCGCGCTCCCGGGAGACTCTGCCGCTTCAGACGCTTCTCCGTCCTGCTCTCCTCCATTCCTCTTCCGTAACTCCGGTCGCTTGGCTGTCCCCCACCTAAGACAAAACGTCCATGTCTCGCAGCTCTTACGAGACAAGGCTCCCTACGCACGCAGCCGCGCTCGCGCGCTCCACAACCGGACCATGCTGCTGCTGGTGACACATACAGACCCTGCGGGGCACGCTGGCGGCCTGGCCTGCTGCGGGCTACCAAGACGGAGCCTTCCTCACCCGCAGCGCCAGGCAGCTGCCAGCCAGCTGGCCTTCCATTTCTTCTTCTTCTTCAGCCTTCTCGGGACTCTCCAGCTTCAGCCGCGCCACCTCCTGTCCGCAGCCACTCAGCGCTCCGCCTCTCCCTTTTCGCCCCCACGCCGCCAGCACAGCGGGGCCCGGCACACGCAGCCCACAAAAGCCCGGAGCGGGCGCAGCCAACGGCATCCCCAGGGCACGAACGGACAAACGCGAACTCAGCGCGGCCACTGCCACACATAAACAAGCAGCGGCGACCGCGTTCAGGGAGGCCGAGGCAGCCCGCACCACGGGCCTTGGGGGAGGCCGGGCGCTCCGGGACACAGGCTTCAGGGGACGTGCTGCAGCTGGGGGCGGCTGCGCGGGGCGAGCGGGGCCGGGGGAGCACTGCCGACTTGGGGGGGGGGGGGGGTGCCCACCTCCTTCTCCCATTCCCTTCCGTCACCTCCCGCCTCTGGCCCCGGGGCTGCCCGCACCCGGCTCGCCTCCTGCAGCCTGCCGCAGCGGCCGGCTCCAAGCTTCCCGTCCCACCACCCTCGAGCAGCCACCACGCACCCCCGCACCCGCTGGAGGAGAGCCCGCGCCTCACCGCTGGCCTCTCTGCTCCCCCGCCGCCCCGGCACCGAACACCAGCCCGCCGCCATGCTGCTCCGCTGCACCGCGCATGCGCCACGAGCCGACGGCGCGCCGGAGGGGCCACACTCTGAGCCGAACGCCGGGCTGCAGTACCGCGTTGCGGCCAGGGGGCGGCGCCAGCGGGGCCGGGGCGGCGCCAGCGGGGGCGGGGGCGGTGCCAGCGGGGGCGGCGCCAGCGGGGGCGGGGGCGGCGCCAGCGGGGGCGGGGGCGGTGCCGACGGCGCCAGCGGGGGCGGGGGCGGCGCCAGCGGGGGCGGGGGCGGCGCCAGCGGGGGCGGGGGCGGCGCCAGCGGGGGCGGGGGCGGCGCCAGCGGGGGCGGGGGCGGCGCCAGCGGGGGCGGGGGCGGCGCCAGCGGGGGCGGGGGCGGCGCCAGCGGGGGCGGGGGCGGCGCCAGCGGGGGCGGGGGCGGCGCCAGCGGGGGCGGGGGCGGCGCCAGCGGGGACGGGGGCGGCGCCAGCGGGGGCGGGGGCGGCGCCAGCGGGGGCGGGGGCGGCGCCAGCGGGGGCGGGGGCGGCGCCAGCGGGGGCGGGGGCGGCGCCAGCGGGGGCGGGGGCGGCGCCAGCGGGGGCGGGGGCGGCGCCAGCGGGAGAGGGGGCGGCGCCAGCGGGGGCAAGGGCGGTGCCAGCGGGAGAGGGGGCGGCGCCAGCGGGAGAGGGGGCGGCGCCAGCGGGAGAGGGGGCGGCGCCAGCGGGAGAGGGGGCGGCGCCAGCGGGAGAGGGGGCGGCGCCAGCGGGAGAGGGGGCGGCGCCAGCGGGGGCGGGGGCGGCTCCCAGCGCCGGCTCCAGCTCCGAGCAGACCCCGACTCGCGGCTCCGACACGGCGCCGCACCCCCATCGCTCCTTGCCCCCGACACGGACCCCGCCCTCCCGGGGGCTTTTCCCCGGGACCCGCCGCTCCATCCAACCCCCCCCCCCATACCCCGCGCTCACCTTCTCCCTCGCTGCAGCCGCAACCCGGCTATGGCTCCGCTCCTCCTTCGGCTCGCATCGGGCCCGGCACGGCAGCACCGGGCCCTCTACCGGCAGAGGGAGGGGCCGTCGCCATCAGCCCCGCTGCCCGCACCTGGGGCTCTTCCGGCCCCGGCCCACGGCTGGAGCCCACGATGCCGTCATTGGGCAAACACAAAGACTCTCTGACGCCCTTTGGGCACTTCAGCAAGCAGGCAGGCGTTCCTTATTGCAGCGCCGGACACACAGGGCACGGCTCCTCCCAGCGCGCAAAGCACCTGCGCCACTCGAGCGGCAGTACCGAACTTTGCTCACCGGGTGGCAGCAGCGAGCTCTTGGACACGGCGCCACCGCGCATTGGCGCCGCCCGAGCCGCAGTACCGAACTTTGCTCACCGGGTGGCAGCAGCGATCGTACCGGCCCCTCCACGGCCACCCGCGCCACGGCAGCACCGGCCCCTCCACGGCCACCCGCGCCACGGCAGCACCGGGCCCTCCACCGGCACAGGGAGGGGCCGTCGCCATCAGCCCCGCTGCCCGCACCTGGGGCTCCCCCGGCCCCGGCCCACGGCTGGACCCCGGCAGGAACAGGGGGCCGTCGCCCCAGCCCCACAGCCCGTCCCCTCCTCCCCTGGCCTCTGGCGCAGCCCCTCGTCCCGTGCAAACCAAGCACAAACGCAGCCGCCAGGGCAAAAGGGACCGCAGGTCTTTACTCAGTCACGCACCCAGCCAGTCCCGGGAGCCGCTCTGCTCCGGGGTCGGGGCCCCCGACGCTCCCTCTGCCCCTCCGACACCTCGGCACTCCTTCCCGCAGCTGCGCCCGTTGATCCAGCGGCGAACAGTCCGTCCGTCGCCTCCCGGAGAGACGCGCTGCTCGGCAGAGGCTGCCAAAAATGAGGAGCAGGGTGCAGGCCACTACAAGAGAGGAGAAAAGTGACAGGTGGCTGGACAGCGGCGGTGGAACGAGAAAGCACCAAGCAGGGAAAGGGACGGCGAGAGAAGGACGGGGACAGGCAGTCCCACAGAGACGGAGAAAGAAGCAGCAGCAAGAGAGCAAGAGCGGCAGCAGAAAGAAGAAGAGGGAGCAGGACACAGACCGAAAATGAAGAACGGGGAGCAGGAAGGAGATGCAAAAAAAAACCCTGCAGCATGACAGAGGAAAAAAGAATAGCGGCAGGGACCTGGACAAAGAGAGATGAGGAAATAGAATAGAATAGACATGGAGAAAGCAGTAGATCTGTGACGTGCTACGGAGCCGAGAAGGAAGGCCTCGAATCAAGGGACGAGGAGCCAGACAGAGAGCACCAAAGACAGCAAAAGTACTGACAGGCTACAGAGTAGGAGGAAAGCAAAACTAGTAACCGGGAGCTGAACAGAAAGAGGGGAAGAAGGAAAAAAATGCCACGGGCTGCAGGGCAGAAAGAGGGAGGACCTAAAAGATGGGGACAAGTCAGAGACAGATGGAGAAAGAAGGTACACAAGAGCAGAAAAAAAAAATAATCGTAGCAGTGGGGGAAAGAGAGGGAGCCGGGGAGGGCCCAGGATGCACAAGAGGGGTGACAGGGCCCCGAGGGCCCACGACTCACCGCAGCTCTCACTCTCGGTGCTGCCGGGAGACTTTGACACTTCAGATGTTTCTCTCCCCTTCTCTCTTCCCTTCTTCTTCCGCAACTCCAATCGTTTGGCTCTCCTCCACCTGAGAGAAAATGCATGTGGCTGTCTTAGAGCTCATACGAGACGTGGCTTCCTAGACAACAAGCCTCAGGAACAGGACAGAGAAAAAGAGAGAATATGATGAGTGGGAAGCAGAACACACGGATCGAGAGAGAACTTGAATCAGAGGAGTAAACAAGGCAGGAAAGAGAGATAAAGACAGGGAAGAAGCCACAAAAACGGGCCTTTCTGGCCTCTACTCGCACCCCCCGGCCTCCCCTTTTTTCTGGCCTCTACTCTCGCCCCCGGCCTCCCACCCCTCTGCAGCCTCCCACCCCTTTCCGGCCTCCTTTTTTTTCCTGGCCTCTACTCCCCCCTCCTCGCCCCCCCCCCCCCCCCCCGCCTCCCACCCCTCGATAGCCTCCTAACTCCCTTTTTGCTGGCCTCTACTTAATTCAGCTTCCCACCCCTCTGCAACCTCCTACCTCTTTCCAGCCTCCACTCCGCCCCCCCAGCTTCCCACCCTTTTTCAGCCTCCCACCACCGTCCCACGCAGTGCAGGACACACTGACAGAGAGAGAAAAAGGACAGGCAACAGGAAGAAACGTACTAAGAAACAAAGAAAGGGTCAGACGAAGAAGGGGGTGGGTGGTCAGGGTTGGAACCCCAACACAAACCAGCAAGGGGATAGAGGACAGACAGAGAGGAAGACAAGAACGGGCCGGGAAGCAGGAAGAGAAGGAGAGAAAGGCAAAAAGGGAGAGCCAGCTGCACAGGCAGGTACAGCAAGAAACGACCGGACAGGCAGCAGGATCGAGAAAGAGAGACAGAAAAACTGGGGACAGGAAGCAGGACAGAGGGACGGCGAGAGGAAACAAGGGCCAGGGAGCAGGACAGCGGTGGAAAAAGAGGCACTGGGGCAGCAGGACAGAAAGAGAAGGAAGAAAGGCCAGAACAAGGACGGGGAATAACAGCAAAGGGAAAGAGAAGGACAAGGAGCGGGACAGATTGTCAGAGAAAGACAGGGACAGGGAGCGGGACAAGGTGATACTGAGAGAGAAAAAGGGGACAAGGAGGCAGGACAAAGTGAAAGACAGGCACAAGTAAGAGACGGGGGAGCAGGACAGAGACGGAGGGGGAAAAGCCTCAGCGGGGCAGCAGGAGACAGAGGCAGAGAAGGGAAAAAACAGCACCGGGCTGAGGGACCCTGAGGGAGGAATTAAAAAACAAACACAGGGAGCAGGACAAAACGACAGAGAGAGAGAAAAGGGACAGAGCAGGACAGCGTTGGGGGGAGAAATGCGACCGTGACGGGCAGCGGGAGAGAGGTATGGAGAAAGAAAAAAAATACCGAGGAAGAGAGAAAGGAAACAAGGGACAGCGAGCTGCACAGGGGGATCGAGAAAGAAAGGATGGGAGAGGGAATGGCGCAGAGAGAGAAAGGCAGAAAAAACAGCAAGAGGAAGCAGGGCAAAAGGACAGCAAGAGGAAAAAGGAAAGGGACAGGGAGCTGGACAGAGATGGGAAAAAAAGCAGCGGGGACACACGAAAAGAGACAGAAAGAGAAGGGCACAAAAGGATAGATGAGGACAGCGGCACGATGGAGACGCAGAACAAAACCTGGGACGGTCAACCTGGGTGGGCGGGGAGCGGGTCAGAGAGCCGGAGAAAGGAAAAACTCTGCTGTGGAGCAGCAGAGGGGGACGGAGAAAGACAGACAGGGACGGGGAGCAGGGCAGAGAAACGGAGAGAGAAAATAAGCGATGGGGAGCAGGGCAGAGCACTAGGAAGAGGAAAATAAGACAAGGGACAAGACCGAGGAGCTCAGAGAGAAAGAAGGGTCGAAAGGAAACGCCAGAGAGGTAGAGAAATCAAGAAATACAGGGAATAGGAGCCTTGCAGAGACGGAGCACGAAAATGTAGGGCCGGTGAGCGCGAAAGAGGGAGAGAGAGACGGGGGCAGGGGGAGGAGATGAAGAAGAAAGGAGAGATAAAGATGGCAACGGAGCGCAGGGGACACAGACAGAGAGAGAAAAAGGACAGTGAACAGGAAAAAAGGGACCGAGAAACAAAGAAAGGGTCAGATCTAGACAAAGAGACCAAGAAAGGGGCGGGGGGCGTGTGTGCAGGGAAACCCCAAAACAAACCAGCAAGGGGCTAGAGAACAGAGAGGGAGAGAAAGAGAAGAAAGGGCCACGAAGCAGGACAGAGAAGGAGAGAAAGGCAAAAAGGGAGAGCAAAAAGAGAGCCGGCTGGACAGGGAGGTACAGCAAGAAATGACCGGACAGCCAGCAGGACAGAGAAATAGAGACAGGGAGCCGGCTAGAGAAATTCTGAAGGGAGAAAAAGAGGGAGAGGGAGCAGAACACAAACACAGACAGAAGACGGGAGGTACAGGAAAAGGAAAACAAAAGGAAAAAGAAAAAAAAAAAAAAAAAAAAATCACAGCAGCGTGGGAGAGAGAAGGATCCAGGGGACGGCTCGGGACGCAGAAGAGGGGCGACAGGGCCCCGAGGGCCCGCCACTCACCGCGGCTCTCGCTCTCCGCGCTCCCGGGAGACTCTGCCGCTTCAGACGCTTCTCCGTCCTGCTCTCCTCCATTCCTCTTCCGTAACTCCGGTCGCTTGGCTGTCCCCCACCTAAGAGAAAACGTCCATGTCTCGCAGCTCTTACGAGACAAGGATCCCCAGGCACGTAGCCGCGCTTGCTCGCGCGCTACGCGCAGGAACAGCACAGAGGGAAAGAGAGAGAGACAGAGAACGACGAGCGGGCAGCAGAACTGATGGATCAAGAGAGAAACTGAATCGGAGGAATAAAGAACACTGGAGGGAGACACAAGTAGAGCGAACAAGCCAGATGGACGGGGGCAGGAGACACACAGATCAGGCCAAAGAGGTGGAGAAAGTAAAATCGGTGATGGGCTGCAGGATGATAGAAAAGGCCACGGTTCAGCACAGAGGAGAACAACGGGACAGCAAGCTGGACAGGGGCATATAGCGAGAAACAAAGGGACAGGCAGCAGTATGGAGATACACAGACAAAGAGTTACGGGGAGGATGGAGGACAGAGAGAACAAGAGAAAAGGGACAGGGAGGGGGGCACAGATGGAGAAAGAAACATTGCAGAGAGAGAGAGGAAGAAAGCGACAGGGCAGAGGCAGCGAGGTAGAGAAAGGAAGAAAAAAGTAGCGACGAGTAAGAGGCCAGAGGGACAAGGAAAAGCCAGGAGGAAGGACAGAGTGAGAGAGAAAACAGGTGAGGGACACGACGCCAGACTGTGAAACAGAGAGCGCGACAGGGAGCAGGACGCTGGGACAGACAGCAAACGAGAGCAACAGAGAGAACGGCAGCGAGGCGGAGCACGAGAGAAAACAGGGACTGAGAGCAAGACCGAGGGGTGAAGCAATAAATAACGGGGCTGGGGAGCAGGACAGCAGAAGAGAGAGACAGAGAGGGGGACACATAGGACAACCGCAAACTGAGAGGGAGAAGGAGAAGAGCACAGAGGGTCACAGACAAAAAGAGAGGGACGGCAGAAAGAGAAAAACAAGACGAGGCAGAAGGACTGAGGAGCAGAGAGAAAAAGGGTACAGGGAAAAGGACAGAGATGCAGAAAACAAGGAAAGCCTGGAGCACAGGGCAAAACTGACAAGGACAGGGAGCGGGACAAAGGGATGGAGGAGTTAAAAACAGCGATGGGCCGCAGCACAGAGGAAGAGAGAGAAAAAGAGCAAGAGCAGCAAGGGAAGAAGAGTGACAGAAGGGTGTTGACAGGGACACGTACAAAGCGGGCTTGGGGGACACAGACATCGGAAGGGTAGAAAGGAAAGGGAGGGATGGGGAGCAAGACAGCGTGACAGAGGGAGTGGAGTGCAAGGATACACAAAAGCAGAGGGACTGGGAAGAGGAAAGAACGTCAGGGAGAGAAAGGCGAGGCTGGCGAGCAGGGGAGAGAGAGGTGGAGAATGAAAAAACAGCCATGGTCAGAAGAACAGAAATGCAGAGAAGAAAAAATTACTTCCAGGCAGCAGGACAGAGGGACAGAGCAAGAGCAAAAATATCAAGAGGGAGAAGGACAGGTAACACACAGCAGGACGCTGCAGGAGTGAGAGGGAGGGAACACAGAGCAAAGCAGAAGAATGAAGAGAGAAAAAAAAAAAGCAACCCAGCAAACAGAAAGGGAACCGGACAGAACTAGGCAGCAGGGCAGAGAGACGGAGAAAGAAAAAACAGGGACAAAGGGATAGAGAGGCAAAGAGAGGGATGGGGACCAGGACAGTGGGATACAAACAGGGAGTAGGACTCGAGATTGCAGAGAGAGAGGTCCAGGGAAGCAGGAAGAATGACAGAGAGAAAAAGGGGGGAGGGGGGTGGGGAGCAGGTCAGAGCGCTGGAGAAAGGAAAAACACTGCTGTGGAGCAGCAGAGGGGGACGGAGAAAGAGAGACAGGGACGGGGAGCAGGGCAGAGAAACGGAGAGAGAAAATAAGCGATGGGGAGCAGGGCAGAGCACTAGGAAGAGGAAAATAAGACAAGGGACAAGACCGAGAAGCTCAGAGAGAAAGAAGGGTCGAAAGGAAACGCCAGAGAGGTAGAGAAATCAAGAAATACAGGGACGAGGGGCCTTGCAGAGACGGAGCACGAAAATGTAGGGCCGGTGAGCGCGAAAGAGGGAGAGAGAGACGGGGGCAGGGGGAGGAGATGAAGAAGAAAGGAGAGATAAAGATGGCAACGGAGCGCAGGGGACACAGACAGAGAGAGAAAAAGGACAGTGAACAGGAAAAAAGGGACCGAGAAACAAAGAAAGGGTCAGATCTAGACAAAGAGACCAAGAAAGGGGCGGGGGGCGTGTGTGCAGGGAAACCCCAAAACAAACCAGCAAGGGGCTAGAGAACAGAGAGGGAGAGAAAGAGAAGAAAGGGCCATGAAGCAGGACAGAGAAGGAGAGAAAGGCAAAAAGGGAGAGCAAAAAGAGAGCCGGCTGGACAGGGAGGTACAGCAAGAAACGACCGGACAGCCAGCAGGACAGAGAAATAGAGACAGGGAGCCGGCTAGAGAAATTCTGAAGGGAGAAAAAGAGGGAGAGGGAGCAGAACACACACACAGACAGAAGACGGGAGGTACAGGGAAAGGAAAACAAAAGGAAAAAGAAAAAAAAAAAAAAAATCACAGCAGCGTGGGAGAGAGAAGGATCCAGGGGACAGCTCGGGACGCAGAAGAGGGGCGACAGGGCCCCGAGGGCCCGCCACTCACCGCAGCTCTCGCTCTCCGCGCTCCCGGGAGACTCTGCCGCTTCAGACGCTTCTCTGTCCTGCTCTCCTCCATTCCTCTTCCGTAACTCCGGTCGCTTGGCTGTCCCCCACCTAAGAGAAAACGTCCATGTCTCGCAGCTCTTACGAGACAAGGCTCCCTACGCACGCAGCCGCACTCGCGCGCTCCACAACCGGACCATGCTGCTGCTGGTGACACATACAGACCCTGCGGGGCACGCTGGCGGCCTGGCCTGCTGCGGGCTACCAAGACGGAGCCTTCCTCACCCGCAGCACCAGGCAGCTGCCAGCCAGGTGGCCTTCCATTTCTTCTTCTTCTTCAGCCTTCTCGGGACTCTCCAGCTTCAGCCGCGCCACCTCCTGTCCGCAGCCACTCAGCGCTCCGCCTCTCCCTTTTCGCCCCCACGCCGCCAGCACAGCGAGGCCCGGCACACGCAGCCCACAAAAGCCCGGAGCGGGCGCAGCCAACGGCATCCCCAGGGCACGAACGGACAAACGCGTCCTCAGCGCGGCCCCTGCCACACATAAACAAGCAGCGGCGACCGCGTTCAGGGAGGCCGAGGCAGCCCGCACCACGGGCCTTGGGGGAGGCCGGGCGCTCCGGGACACAGGCTTCAGGGGACGTGCTGCAGCTGGGGGCGGCTGCGCGGGGCGAGCGGGGCCGGGGGAGCACTGCCGACTTGGGGGGGGGGGGGGGTGCCCGCCTCCTTCTCCCATTCCCTTCCGTCACCTCCCGCCTCTGGCCCCGGGGCTGCCCGCACCCGGCTCGCCTCCTGCAGCCTGCCGCAGCGGCCGGCTCCAAGCTTCCCGTCCCACCACCCTCGAGCAGCCACCACGCACCCCCGCACCCGCCAGAGGGGAGCCCGCGCCTCACCGCTGGCCTCTCTGCTCCCCCGCCGCCCCGGCACCGGACACCAGGCCGCCGCCATGCTGCTCCGCCGCACCGCGCATGCGCCACGAGCCGACGGCGCGCCGGCGGGGCCACACTCTGAGCCGAACGCCGGGCTGCAGTACCGCGTTGCGGCCAGGGGGCGGCGGGAGCGGGGGCGGCGCCAGCGGGGCCGGGGGCGGTGCCAGCGGGGGCGGGGGCGGCGCCAGCGGGGGCGGGGGCGGCGCCAGCGGGGGCGGGGGCGGCGCCAGCGGGGGCGGGGGCGGCGCCAGCGGGGGCGGGGGCGGAGCCTGCGGGGGCGGGGGCGGCGCCTGCGGGGGCGGGGGCGGCGCCCAGCGCCGGCTCCGGCTCCGAGCAGACCCCGACTCGCGGCTCCGACACGGCGCCGCACCCCCGCCGCTCCTTGCCCCCGACACGGACCCCGCCCTCCCGGGGGCTTTTCCCCGGGACCCGCCGCTCCATCCAACCCCCCCCCATACCCCGCGCTCACCTTCTCCCTCGCTGCAGCCGCAACCCGGCTATGGCTCCGCTCCTCCTTCGGCTCGCATCGGGCCCGGCACGGCAGCACCGGGCCCTCTACCGGCAGAGGGAGGGGCCGTCGCCATCAGCCCCGCTGCCCGCACCTGGGGCTCTTCCGGCCCCGGCCCACGGCTGGAGCCCACGATGCCGTCATTGGGCAAACACAAAGACTCTCTGAAGCCCTTTGGGCACTTCAGCAAGCAGGCAGGCGTTCCTTATTGCAGCGCCGGACACACAGGGCACGGCTCCTCCCAGCGCGCAAAGCACCTGCGCCACTCGAGCGGCAGTACCGAACTTTGCTCACCGGGTGGCAGCAGCGAGCCCTTGGACACGGCGCCACCGCGCATTGGCGCCGCCCGAGCCGCAGTACCGAACTTTGCTCACCGGGTGGCAGCAGCGATCGTACCGGCCCCTCCACGGCCACCCGCGCCACGGCAGCACCGGGCCCTCCACCGGCACAGGGAGCGGCCGTCGCCATCAGCCCCGCTGCCCGCACCTGGGGCTCCCCCGGCCCCGGCCCACGGCTGGACCCCGGCAGGAACAGGGGGCCGTCGCCCCAGCCCCACAGCCCGTCCCCTCCTCCCCTGGCCTCTGGCGCAGCCCCTCGTCCCGTGCAAACCAAGCACAAACGCAGCCGCCAGGGCAAAAGGGACCGCAGGTCTTTACTCAGTCACGCACCCAGCCAGTCCCGGGAGCCGCTCTGCTCCGGGGTCGGGGCCCCCGACGCTCCCTCTGCCCCTCCGACACCTCGGCACTCCTTCCCGCAGCTGCGCCCGTTGATCCAGCGGCGAACAGTCCGTCCGTCGCCTCCCGGAGCGACGCGCTGCTCGGCAGAGGCTGCCAAAAATGAGGAGCAGGGTGCAGGCCACTACAAGAGAGGAGAAAAGTGACAGGTGGCTGGACAGCGGCGGTGGAACGAGAAAGCACCAAGCAGGGAAAGGGACGGCGAGAGAAGGACGGGGACAGGCAGTCCCACAGAGACGGAGAAAGAAGCAGCAGCAAGAGAGCAAGAGCGGCAGCAGAAAGAAGAAGAGGGAGCAGGACACAGACCGAAAGTGAAGAACGGGGAGCAGGAAGGAGATGCAAAAAAAAACCCTGCAGCATGACAGAGGAAAAAAGAATAGCGGCAGGGACCTGGACAAAGAGAGATGAGGAAACAGAATAGAATAGACATGGAGAAAGCAGTAGATCTGTGACGTGCTACGGAGCCGAGAAGGAAGGCCTCGAATCAAGGGACGAGGAGGCAGACAGAGAGCACCAAAGACAGCAAAAGTACTGACAGGCTACAGAGTAGGAGGAAAGCAAAACTAGTAACCGGGAGCTGAACAGAAAGAGGGGAAGAAGGAAAAAAATGCCACGGGCTGCAGGGCAGAAAGAGGGAGGACCTAAAAGATGGGGACAAGTCAGAGACAGATGGAGAAAGAAGGTACACAAGAGCAGGAAAAAAAAATAATCGTAGCAGTGGGGGAAAGAGAGGGAGCCGGGGAGGGCCCAGGATGCACAAGAGGGGTGACAGGGCCCCGAGGGCCCACGACTCACCGCAGCTCTCACTCTCGGTGCTGCCGGGAGACTTTGACACTTCCGATGTTTCTCTCCCCTTCTCTCTTCCCCTCTTCTTCCGCAACTCCAATCGTTTGGCTCTCCTGCACCTGAGAGAAAATGCATGTGGCTGTCTTAGAGCTCATACGAGACGTGGCTTCCTAGACAAGAAGCCTCAGGAACAGGACAGAGAAAAAGAGAGAATATGATGAGTGGGAAGCAGAACACACGGATCGAGAGAGAACTTGAATCAGAGGAGTAAACAAGGCAGGAAAGAGAGATAAAGACAGGGAAGAAGCCACAAAAAAGGGCCTTTCTGGCCTCTACTCGCACCCCCCGGCCTCCTTTTTTTTCTGGCCTCTACTCTCGCCCCCAGCCTCCCACCCCTCTGCAGCCTCCCACCCCTTTCCGGCCTCCCTTTTTTTCTGGCCTCTACTCTCGCCCCCGGCCTCCCACCCCTCTGCAGCCTCCCACCCCTTTCCGGCCTCCTTTTTTTTCCTGGCCTCTACTCCCCCCTCCTCGCGCCCCCCCCCCCCCCCCCGCCTCCCACCCCTCGATAGCCTCCGAACTCCCTTTTTGCTGGCCTCTACTTAATTCAGCTTCCCACCCCTCTGCAACCTCCTACCTCTTTCCAGCCTCCACTCCGCCCCCCCAGCTTCCCACCCTTTTTCAGCCTCCCACCACCGTCCCACGCAGTGCAGGACACACTGACAGAGAGAGAAAAAGGACAGGCAACAGGAAGAAACGTACTAAGAAACAAAGAAAGGGTCAGACGAAGAAGGGGGTGGGTGGTCAGGGTTGGAACCCCAACACAAACCAGCAAGGGGATAGAGGACAGACAGAGAGGAAGACAAGAACGGGCCGGGAAGCAGGAAGAGAAGGAGAGAAAGGCAAAAAGGGAGAGCCGGCTGCACAGGCAGGTACAGCAAGAAACGACCGGACAGGCAGCAGGATCGAGAAAGAGAGACAGAAAAACTGGGGACAGGAAGCAGGACAGAGGGACGGCGAGAGGAAACAAGGGCCAGGGAGCAGGACAGCGGTGGAAAAAGAGGCACTGGGGCAGTAGGACAGAAAGAGAAGGAAGAAAGGCCAGAACAAGGACGGGGAATAACAGCAAAGGGAAAGAGAAGGACAAGGAGCGGGACAGATTGTCAGAGAAAGACAGGGACAGGGAGCGGGACAAGGTGATACTGAGAGAGAAAAAGGGGACAAGGAGGCAGGACAAAGTGAAAGACAGGCACAAGTAAGAGACGGGGGAGCAGGACAGAGACGGAGGGGGAAAAGCCTCAGCTGGGCAGCAGGAGACAGAGGCGGAGAAGGGAAAAAACAGCACCGGGCTGAGGGACCCTGAGGGAGGAATTAAAAAACAAACACAGGGAGCGGGACAAAACGACAGAGAGAGAGAAAAGGGACAGAGCAGGACAGCGTTGGGGGGAGAAATGCGACCGTGACGGGCAGCGGGAGAGAGGTATGGAGAAAGAAAAAAAATACCGAGGAAGAGAGAAAGGAAACAAGGGACAGCGAGCTGCACAGGGGGATCGAGAAAGAAAGGATGGGAGAGGGAATGGCGCAGAGAGAGAAAGGCAGAAAAAACAGCAAGAGGAAGCAGGGCAAAAGGACAGCAAGAGGAAAAAGGAAAGGGACAGGGAGCTGGACAGAGATGGGAAAAAAAGCAGCGGGGACACACGAAAAGAGACAGAAAGAGAAGGGCACAAAAGGATAGATGAGGACAGCGGCAGGATGGAGACGCAGAACAAAACCTGGGACGGTCAACCTGGGTGGGCGGGGAGCGGGTCAGAGAGCCGGAGAAAGGAAAAACTCTGCTGTGGAGCAGCAGAGGGGGACGGAGAAAGACAGACAGGGACGGGGAGCAGGGCAGAGAAACGGAGAGAGAAAATAAGCGATGGGGAGCAGGGCAGAGCACTAGGAAGAGGAAAATAAGACAAGGGAGAAGACCGAGGAGCTCAGAGAGAAAGAAGGGTCGAAAGGAAACGCCAGAGAGGTAGAGAAATCAAGAAATACAGGGACGAGGAGCCTTGCAGAGACGGAGCACGAAAATGTAGGGCCGGTGAGCGCGAAAGAGGGAGAGAGAGACGGGGGCAGGGGGAGGAGATGAAGAAGAAAGGAGAGATAAAGATGGCAACGGAGCGCAGGGGACACAGACAGAGAGAGAAAAAGGACAGTGAACAGGAAAAAAGGGACCGAGAAACAAAGAAAGGGTCAGATCTAGACAAAGAGACCAAGAAAGGGGCGGGGGGCGTGTGTGCAGGGAAACCCCAAAACAAACCAGCAAGGGGCTAGAGAACAGAGAGGGAGAGAAAGAGAAGAAAGGGCCACGAAGCAGGACAGAGAAGGAGAGAAAGGCAAAAAGGGAGAGCAAAAAGAGAGCCGGCTGGACAGGGAGGTACAGCAAGAAACGACCGGACAGCCAGCAGGACAGAGAAATAGAGACAGGGAGCCGGCTAGAGAAATTCTGAAGGGAGAAAAAGAGGGAGAGGGAGCAGAACACACACACAGACAGAAGACGGGAGGTACAGGGAAAGGAAAACAAAAGGAAAAAGAAAAAAAAAAAAAAATCACAGCAGCGTGGGAGAGAGAAGGATCCAGGGGACAGCTCGGGACGCAGAAGAGGGGCGACAGGGCCCCGAGGGCCCGCCACTCACCGCGGCTCTCGCTCTCCGCGCTCCCGGGAGACTCTGCCGCTTCAGACGCTTCTCCGTCCTGCTCTCCTCCATTCCTCTTCCGTAACTCCGGTCGCTTGGCTGTCCCCCACCTAAGAGAAAACGTCCATGTCTCGCAGCTCTTACGAGACAAGGATCCCCAGGCACGTAGCCTCGCTTGCTCGCGCGCTACGCGCAGGAACAGCACAGAGGGAAAGAGAGAGAGACAGAGAACGACGAGCGGGCAGCAGAACTGATGGATCAAGAGAGAAACTGAATCGGAGGAATAAAGAACACTGGAGGGAGACACAAGTAGAGCGAACAAGCCAGATGGACGGGGGCAGGAGACACACAGATCAGGCCAAAGAGGTGGAGAAAGTAAAATCGGTGACGGGCTGCAGGATGATAGAAAAGGCCACGGTTCAGCACAGAGGAGAACAACGGGACAGCAAGCTGGACAGGGGCATATAGCGAGAAACAAAGGGACAGGCAGCAGTATGGAGATACACAGACAAAGAGTTACGGGGAGGATGGAGGACAGAGAGAACAAGAGAAAAGGGACAGGGAGGGGGGCACAGATGGAGAAAGAAACATTGCAGAGAGAGAGAGGAAGAAAGCGACAGGGCAGAGGCAGAGAGGTAGAGAAAGGAAGAAAAAAGTAGCGACGAGTAAGAGGCCAGAGGGACAAGGAAAAGCCAGGAGGAAGGACAGAGTGAGAGAGAAAACAGGTGAGGGACACGACGCCAGACTGTGAAACAGAGAGCGCGACAGGGAGCAGGACGCTGGGACAGACAGCAAACGAGAGCAACAGAGAGAACGGCAGCGAGGCGGAGCACGAGAGAAAACAGGGACTGAGAGCAAGACCGAGGGGTGAAGCAATAAATAACGGGGCTGGGGAGCAGGACAGCAGAAGAGAGAGACAGAGAGGGGGACACATAGGACAACCGCAAACTGAGAGGGAGAAGGAGAAGAGCACAGAGGGTCACAGACAAAAAGAGAGGGACGGCAGAAAGAGAAAAACAAGACGAGGCAGAAGGACTGAGGAGCAGAGAGAAAAAGGGTACAGGGAAAAGGGCAGAGATGCAGAAAACAAGGAAAGCCTGGAGCACAGGGCAAAACTGACAAGGACAGGGAGCGGGACAAAGGGATGGAGGAGTTAAAAACAGCGATGGGCCGCAGCACAGAGGAAGAGAGAGAAAAAGAGCAAGAGCAGCAAGGGAAGAAGAGTGACAGAAGGGTGTTGACAGGGACACGTACAAAGCGGGCTTGGGGGACACAGACATCGGAAGGGTAGAAAGGAAAGGGAGGGATGGGGAGCAAGACAGCGTGACAGAGGGAGTGGAGTGCAAGGATACACAAAAGCAGAGGGACTGGGAAGAGGAAAGAACGTCAGGGAGAGAAAGGCGAGGCTGGCGAGCAGGAGAGAGAGAGGTGGAGAATGAAAAAACAGCCATGGTCAGAAGAACAGAAATGCAGAGAAGAAAAAATTACTTCCAGGCAGCAGGACAGAGGGACAGAGCAAGAGCAAAAATATCAAGAGGGAGAAGGACAGGTAACACACAGCAGGACGCTGCAGGAGTGAGAGGGAGGGAACACAGAGCAAAGCAGAAGAATGAAGAGAGAAAAAAAAAAACAACCCAGCAAACAGAAAGGGAACCGGACAGAACTAGGCAGCAGGGCAGAGAGACGGAGAAAGAAAAAACAGGGACAAAGGGATAGAGAGGCAAAGAGAGGGATGGGGACCAGGACAGTGGGATACAAACAGGGAGTAGGACTCGAGATTGCAGAGAGAGAGGTCCAGGGAAGCAGGAAGAATGACAGAGAGAAAAAGGGGGGAGGGGGGTGGGGAGCAGGTCAGAGCGCTGGAGAAAGGAAAAACACTGCTGTGGAGCAGCAGAGGGGGACGGAGAAAGAGAGAGAGGGACGGGGAGCAGGGCAGAGAAACGGAGAGAGAAAATAAGCGATGGGGAGCAGGGCAGAGCACTAGGAAGAGGAAAATAAGACAAGGGACAAGACCGAGGAGCTCAGAGAGAAAGAAGGGTCGAAAGGAAACGCCAGAGAGGTAGAGAAATCAAGAAATACAGGGACGAGGAGCCTTGCAGAGACGGAGCACGAAAATGTAGGGCCGGTGAGCGCGAAAGAGGGAGAGAGAGACGGGGGCAGGGGGAGGAGATGAAGAAGAAAGGAGAGATAAAGATGGCAACGGAGCGCAGGGGACACAGACAGAGAGAGAAAAAGGACAGTGAACAGGAAAAAAGGGACCGAGAAACAAAGAAAGGGTCAGATCTAGACAAAGAGACCAAGAAAGGGGCGGGGGGCGTGTGTGCAGGGAAACCCCAAAACAAACCAGCAAGGGGCTAGAGAACAGAGAGGGAGAGAAAGAGAAGAAAGGGCCACGAAGCAGGACAGAGAAGGAGAGAAAGGCAAAAAGGGAGAGCAAAAAGAGAGCCGGCTGGACAGGGAGGTACAGCAAGAAACGACCGGACAGCCAGCAGGACAGAGAAAGAGAGACAGGGAGCCGGCTAGAGAAATTCTGAAGGGAGAAAAAGAGGGAGAGGGAGCAGAACACAAACACAGACAGAAGACGGGAGGTACAGGGAAAGGAAAACAAAAGGAAAAAGAAAAAAAAAAAAAAAATCACAGCAGCGTGGGAGAGAGAAGGATCCAGGGGACAGCTCGGGACGCAGAAGAGGGGCGACAGGGCCCCGAGGGCCCGCCACTCACCGCGGCTCTCGCTCTCCGCGCTCCCGGGAGACTCTGCCGCTTCAGACGCTTCTCTGTCCTGCTCTCCTCCATTCCTCTTCCGTAACTCCAGTCGCTTGGCTGTCCCCCACCTAAGAGAAAACGTCCATGTCTCGCAGCTCTTACGAGACAAGGATCCCCAGGCACGTAGCCTCGCTTGCTCGCGCGCTACGCGCAGGAACAGCACAGAGGGAAAGAGAGAGAGACAGAGAACGACGAGCGGGCAGCAGAACTGATGGATCAAGAGAGAAACTGAATCGGAGGAATAAAGAACACTGGAGGGAGACACAAGTAGAGCGAACAAGCCAGATGGACGGGGGCAGGAGACACACAGATCAGGCCAAAGAGGTGGAGAAAGTAAAATCGGTGACGGGCTGCAGGATGATAGAAAAGGCCACGGTTCAGCACAGAGGAGAACAACGGGACAGCAAGCTGGACAGGGGCATATAGCGAGAAACAAAGGGACAGGCAGCAGTATGGAGATACACAGACAAAGAGTTACGGGGAGGATGGAGGACAGAGAGAACAAGAGAAAAGGGACAGGGAGGGGGGCACAGATGGAGAAAGAAACATTGCAGAGAGAGAGAGGAAGAAAGCGACAGGGCAGAGGCAGAGAGGTAGAGAAAGGAAGAAAAAAGTAGCGACGAGTAAGAGGCCAGAGGGACAAGGAAAAGCCAGGAGGAAGGACAGAGTGAGAGAGAAAACAGGTGAGGGACACGACGCCAGACTGTGAAACAGAGAGCGCGACAGGGAGCAGGACGCTGGGACAGACAGCAAACGAGAGCAACAGAGAGAACGGCAGCGAGGCGGAGCACGAGAGAAAACAGGGACTGAGAGCAAGACCGAGGGGTGAAGCAATAAATAACGGGGCTGGGGAGCAGGACAGCAGAAGAGAGAGACAGAGAGGGGGACACATAGGACAACCGCAAACTGAGAGGGAGAAGGAGAAGAGCACAGAGGGTCACAGACAAAAAGAGAGGGACGGCAGAAAGAGAAAAACGAGACGAGGCAGAAGGACTGAGGAGCAGAGAGAAAAAGGGTACAGGGAAAAGGACAGAGATGCAGAAAACAAGGAAAGCCTGGAGCACAGGGCAAAACTGACAAGGACAGGGAGCGGGACAAAGGGATGGAGGAGTTAAAAACAGCGATGGGCCGCAGCACAGAGGAAGAGAGAGAAAAAGAGCAAGAGCAGCAAGGGAAGAAGAGTGACAGAAGGGTGTTGACAGGGACACGTACAAAGCGGGCTTGGGGGACACAGACATCGGAAGGGTAGAAAGGAAAGGGAGGGATGGGGAGCAAGACAGCGTGACAGAGGGAGTGGAGTGCAAGGATACACAAAAGCAGAGGGACTGGGAAGAGGAAAGAACGTCAGGGAGAGAAAGGCGAGGCTGGCGAGCAGGAGAGAGAGAGGTGGAGAATGAAAAAACAGCCATGGTCAGAAGAACAGAAATGCAGAGAAGAAAAAATTACTTCCAGGCAGCAGGACAGAGGGACAGAGCAAGAGCAAAAATATCAAGAGGGAGAAGGACAGGTAACACACAGCAGGACGCTGCAGGAGTGAGAGGGAGGGAACACAGAGCAAAGCAGAAGAATGAAGAGAGAAAAAAAAAAACAACCCAGCAAACAGAAAGGGAACCGGACAGAACTAGGCAGCAGGGCAGAGAGACGGAGAAAGAAAAAACAGGGACAAAGGGATAGAGAGGCAAAGAGAGGGATGGGGACCAGGACAGTGGGATACAAACAGGGAGTAGGACTCGAGATTGCAGAGAGAGAGGTCCAGGGAAGCAGGAAGAATGACAGAGAGAAAAAGGGGGGAGGGGGGTGGGGAGCAGGTCAGAGCGCTGGAGAAAGGAAAAACACTGCTGTGGAGCAGCAGAGGGGGACGGAGAAAGACAGACAGGGACGGGGAGCAGGGCAGAGAAACGGAGAGAGAAAATAAGCGATGGGGAGCAGGGCAGAGCACTAGGAAGAGGAAAATAAGACAAGGGAGAAGACCGAGAAGCTCAGAGAGAAAGAAGGGTCGAAAGGAAACGCCAGAGAGGTAGAGAAATCAAGAAATACAGGGACGAGGAGCCTTGCAGAGACGGAGCACGAAAATGTAGGGCCGGTGAGCGCGAAAGAGGGAGAGAGAGACGGGGGCAGGGGGAGGAGATGAAGAAGAAAGGAGAGATAAAGATAGCAACGGAGCGCAGGGGACACAGACAGAGAGAGAAAAAGGACAGTGAACAGGAAAAAAGGGACCGAGAAACAAAGAAAGGGTCAGATCTAGACAAAGAGACCAAGAAAGGGGCGGGGGGCGTGTGTGCAGGGAAACCCCAAAACAAACCAGCAAGGGGCTAGAGAACAGAGAGGGAGAGAAAGAGAAGAAAGGGCCATGAAGCAGGACAGAGAAGGAGAGAAAGGCAAAAAGGGAGAGCAAAAAGAGAGCCGGCTGGACAGGGAGGTACAGCAAGAAACGACCGGACAGCCAGCAGGACAGAGAAATAGAGACAGGGAGCCAGCTAGAGAAATTCTGAAGGGAGAAAAAGAGGGAGAGGGAGCAGAACACAAACACAGACAGAAGACGGGAGGTACAGGGAAAGGAAAACAAAAGGAAAAAGAAAAAAAAAAAAAAAAATCACAGCAGCGTGGGAGAGAGAAGGATCCAGGGGAGGGCCCGGGACGCAGAAGAGGGGCGACAGGGCCCCGAGGGCCCGCCACTCACCGCGGCTCTCGCTCTCCGCGCTCCCGGGAGACTCTGCCGCTTCAGACGCTTCTCTGTCCTGCTCTCCTCCATTCCTCTTCCGTAACTCCGGTCGCTTGGCTGTCCCCCACCTAAGACAAAACGTCCATGTCTCGCAGCTCTTACGAGACAAGGCTCCCTACGCACGCAGCCGCACTCACGCGCTCCACAACCGGACCATGCTGCTGCTGGTGACACATACAGACCCTGCGGGGCACGCTGGCGGCCTGGCCTGCTGCGGGCTACCAAGACGGAGCCTTCCTCACCCGCAGCGCCAGGCAGCTGCCAGCCAGCTGGCCTTCCATTTCTTCTTCTTCTTCAGCCTTCTCGGGACTCTCCAGCTTCAGCCGCGCCACCTCCTGTCCGCAGCCACTCAGCGCTCCGCCTCTCCCTTTTCGCCCCCACGCCGCCAGCACAGCGAGGCCCGGCACACGCAGCCCACAAAAGCCCGGAGCGGGCGCAGCCAACGGCATCCCCAGGGCACGAACGGACAAACGCGAACTCAGCGCAGCCCCTGCCACACATAAACAAGCAGCGGCGACCGCGTTCAGGGAGGCCGAGGCAGCCCGCACCACGGGCCTTGGGGGAGGCCGGGCGCTCCGGGACACAGGCTTCAGGGGACGTGCTGCAGCTGGGGGCGGCTGCGCGGGGCGAGCGGGGCCGGGGGAGCACTGCCGACTTGGGGGGGGGGGGGGGGGGGTGCCCGCCTCCTTCTCCCATTCCCTTCCGTCACCTCCCGCCTCTGGCCCCGGGGCTGCCCGCACCCGGCTCGCCTCCTGCAGCCTGCCGCAGCGGCCGGCTCCAAGCTTCCCGTCCCACCACCCTCGAGCAGCCACCACGCACCCCCGCACCCGCCAGAGGGGAGCCCGCGCCTCACCGCTGGCCTCTCTGCTCCCCCGCCGCCCCGGCACCGGACACCAGGCCGCCGCCATGCTGCTCCGCCGCACCGCGCATGCGCCACGCGCCGACGGCGCGCCGGAGGGGCCACACTCTGAGCCGAACGCCGGGCTGCAGTACCGCGTTGCGGCCAGGGGGCGGCGGGGGCGAGGGCGGCGCCAGCGGGGCCGGGGGCGGTGCCAGCGGGGCCGGGGGCGGCGCCAGCGGGGCCGGGGGCGGCGCCAGCGGGGCCGGGGGCGGCGCCAGCGGGGGCGGGGGCGGCGCCAGCGGGGGCGGGGGCGGCGCCCAGCGCCGGCTCCGGCTCCGAGCAGACCCCGACTCGCGGCTCCGACACGGCGCCGCACCCCCATCGCTCCTTGCCCCCGACACGGACCCCGCCCTCCCGGGGGCTTTTCCCCGGGACCCGCCGCTCCATCCAACCCCCCCCCCCATACCCCGCGCTCACCTTCTCCCTCGCTGCAGCCGCAACCCGGCTATGGCTCCGCTCCTCCTTCGGCTCGCATCGGGCCCGGCACGGCAGCACCGGGCCCTCTACCGGCAGAGGGAGGGGCCGTCGCCATCAGCCCCGCTGCCCGCACCTGGGGCTCTTCCGGCCCCGGCCCACGGCTGGAGCCCACGATGCCGTCATTGGGCAAACACAAAGACTCTCTGAAGCCCTTTGGGCACTTCAGCAAGCAGGCAGGCGTTCCTTATTGCAGCGCCGGACACACAGGGCACGGCTCCTCCCAGCGCGCAAAGCACCTGCGCCACTCGAGCGGCAGTACCGAACTTTGCTCACCGGGTGGCAGCAGCGAGCCCTTGGACACGGCGCCACCCGAGCCGCAGTACCGAACTTTGCTCACCGGGTGGCAGCAGCGAGCCCTTGGACACGGCGCCACCGCGCATTGGCGCCGCCCGAGCCGCAGTACCGAACTTTGCTCACCGGGTGGCAGCAGCGATCGTACCGGCCCCTCCACGGCCACCCGCGCCACGGCAGCACCGGGCCCTCCACCGGCACAGGGAGCGGCCGTCGCCATCAGCCCCGCTGCCCGCACCTGGGGCTCCCCCGGCCCCGGCCCACGGCTGGACCCCGGCAGGAACAGGGGGCCGTCGCCCCAGCCCCACAGCCCGTCCCCTCCTCCCCTGGCCTCTGGCGCAGCCCCTCGTCCCGTGCAAACCAAGCACAAACGCAGCCGCCAGGGCAAAAGGGACCGCAGGTCTTTACTCAGTCACGCACCCAGCCAGTCCCGGGAGCCGCTCTGCTCCGGGCTCGGGGCCCCCGACGCTCCCTCTGCCCCTCCGACACCTCGGCACTCCTTCCCGCAGCTGCGCCCGTTGATCCAGCGGCGAACAGTCCGTCCCTCGCCTCCCGGAGCGACGCGCTGCTCGGCAGAGGCTGCCAAAAATGAGGAGCAGGGTGCAGGCCACTACAAGAGAGGAGAAAAGTGACAGGTGGCTGGACAGCGGCGGTGGAACGAGAAAGCACCAAGCAGGGAAAGGGACGGCGAGAGAAGGACGGGGACAGGCAGTCCCACAGAGACGGAGAAAGAAGCAGCAGCAAGAGAGCAAGAGCGGCAGCAGAAAGAAGAAGAGGGAGCAGGACACAGACCGAAAATGAAGAACGGGGAGCAGGAAGGAGATGCAAAAAAAAACCCTGCAGCATGACAGAGGAAAAAAGAATAGCGGCAGGGACCTGGACAAAGAGAGATGAGGAAATAGAATAGAATAGACATGGAGAAAGCAGTAGATCTGTGACGTGCTACGGAGCCGAGAAGGAAGGCCTCGAATCAAGGGACGAGGAGCCAGACAGAGAGCACCAAAGACAGCAAAAGTACTGACAGGCTACAGAGTAGGAGGAAAGCAAAACTAGTAACCGGGAGCTGAACAGAAAGAGGGGAAGAAGGAAAAAAATGCCACGGGCTGCAGGGCAGAAAGAGGGAGGACCTAAAAGATGGGGACAAGTCAGAGACAGATGGAGAAAGAAGGTACACAAGAGCAGAAAAAAAAAATAATCGTAGCAGTGGGGGAAAGAGAGGGAGCCGGGGAGGGCCCAGGATGCACAAGAGGGGTGACAGGGCCCCGAGGGCCCACGACTCACCGCAGCTCTCACTCTCGGTGCTGCCGGGAGACTTTGACACTTCCGATGTTTCTCTCCCCTTCTCTCTTCCCCTCTTCTTCCGCAACTCCAATCGTTTGGCTCTCCTGCACCTGAGAGAAAATGCATGTGGCCGTCTTAGAGCTCATACGAGACGTGGCTTCCTAGACAACAAGCCTCAGGAACAGGACAGAGAAAAAGAGAGAATATGATGAGTGGGAAGCAGAACACACGGATCGAGAGAGAACTTGAATCAGAGGAGTAAACAAGGCAGGAAAGAGAGATAAAGACAGGGAAGAAGCCACAAAAAAGGGCCTTTCTGGCCTCTACTCGCACCCCCCGGCCTCCTTTTTTTTCTGGCCTCTACTCTCGCCCCCAGCCTCCCACCCCTCTGCAGCCTCCCACCCCTTTCCGGCCTCCCTTTTTTTCTGGCCTCTACTCTCGCCCCCGGCCTCCCACCCCTCTGCAGCCTCCCACCCCTTTCCGGCCTCCTTTTTTTTTCCTGGCCTCTACTCCCCCCTCCTCGCCCCCCCCCCCCCCCCCCCGCCTCCCACCCCTCGATAGCCTCCTAACTCCCTTTTTGCTGGCCTCTACTTAATTCAGCTTCCCACCCCTCTGCAACCTCCTACCTCTTTCCAGCCTCCACTCCGCCCCCCCAGCTTCCCACCCTTTTTCAGCCTCCCACCACCGTCCCACGCAGTGCAGGACACACTGACAGAGAGAGAAAAAGGACAGGCAACAGGAAGAAACGTACTAAGAAACAAAGAAAGGGTCAGACGAAGAAGGGGGTGGGTGGTCAGGGTTGGAACCCCAACACAAACCAGCAAGGGGATAGAGGACAGACAGAGAGGAAGACAAGAACGGGCCGGGAAGCAGGAAGAGAAGGAGAGAAAGGCAAAAAGGGAGAGCCGGCTGCACAGGCAGGTACAGCAAGAAACGACCGGACAGGCAGCAGGATCGAGAAAGAGAGACAGAAAAACTGGGGACAGGAAGCAGGACAGAGGGACGGCGAGAGGAAACAAGGGCCAGGGAGCAGGACAGCGGTGGAAAAAGAGGCACTGGGGCAGCAGGACAGAAAGAGAAGGAAGAAAGGCCAGAACAAGGACGGGGAATAACAGCAAAGGGAAAGAGAAGGACAAGGAGCGGGACAGATTGTCAGAGAAAGACAGGGACAGGGAGCGGGACAAGGTGATACTGAGAGAGAAAAAGGGGACAAGGAGGCAGGACAAAGTGAAAGACAGGCACAAGTAAGAGACGGGGGAGCAGGACAGAGACGGAGGGGGAAAAGCCTCAGCTGGGCAGCAGGAGACAGAGGCGGAGAAGGGAAAAAACAGCACCGGGCTGAGGGACCCTGAGGGAGGAATTAAAAAACAAACACAGGGAGCGGGACAAAACGACAGAGAGAGAGAAAAGGGACAGAGCAGGACAGCGTTGGGGGGAGAAATGCGACCGTGACGGGCAGCGGGAGAGAGGTATGGAGAAAGAAAAAAAATACCGAGGAAGAGAGAAAGGAAACAAGGGACAGCGAGCTGCACAGGGGGATCGAGAAAGAAAGGATGGGAGAGGGAATGGCGCAGAGAGAGAAAGGCAGAAAAAACAGCAAGAGGAAGCAGGGCAAAAGGACAGCAAGAGGAAAAAGGAAAGGGACAGGGAGCTGGACAGAGATGGGAAAAAAAGCAGCGGGGACACACGAAAAGAGACAGAAAGAGAAGGGCACAAAAGGATAGATGAGGACAGCGGCAGGATGGAGACGCAGAACAAAACCTGGGACGGTCAACCTGGGTGGGCGGGGGAGCGGGTCAGAGAGCCGGAGAAAGGAAAAACTCTGCTGTGGAGCAGCCGAGGGGGACGGAGAAAGACAGACAGGGACGGGGAGCAGGGCAGAGAAACGGAGAGAGAAAATAAGCGATGGGGAGCAGGGCAGAGCACTAGGAAGAGGAAAATAAGACAAGGGACAAGACCGAGGAGCTCAGAGAGAAAGAAGGGTCGAAAGGAAACGCCAGAGAGGTAGAGAAATCAAGAAATACAGGGACGAGGAGCCTTGCAGAGACGGAGCACGAAAATGTAGGGCCGGTGAGCGCGAAAGAGGGAGAGAGAGACGGGGGCAGGGGGAGGAGATGAAGAAGAAAGGAGAGATAAAGATGGCAACGGAGCGCAGGGGACACAGACAGAGAGAGAAAAAGGACAGTGAACAGGAAAAAAGGGACCGAGAAACAAAGAAAGGGTCAGATCTAGACAAAGAGACCAAGAAAGGGGCGGGGGGCGTGTGTGCAGGGAAACCCCAAAACAAACCAGCAAGGGGCTAGAGAACAGAGAGGGAGAGAAAGAGAAGAAAGGGCCACGAAGCAGGACAGAGAAGGAGAGAAAGGCAAAAAGGGAGAGCAAAAAGAGAGCCGGCTGGACAGGGAGGTACAGCAAGAAACGACCGGACAGCCAGCAGGACAGACAAATAGAGACAGGGAGCCGGCTAGAGAAGTTCTGAAGGGAGAAAAAGAGGGAGAGGGAGCAGAACACACACACAGACAGAAGACGGGAGGTACAGGGAAAGGAAAACAAAAGGAAAAAGAAAAAAAAAAAAAAATCACAGCAGCGTGGGAGAGAGAAGGATCCAGGGGACAGCTCGGGACGCAGAAGAGGGGCGACAGGGCCCCGAGGGCCCGCCACTCACCGCGGCTCTCGCTCTCTGCGCTCCCGGGAGACTCTGCCGCTTCAGACGCTTCTCCGTCCTGCTCTCCTCCATTCCTCTTCCGTAACTCCGGTCGCTTGGCTGTCCCCCACCTAAGAGAAAACGTCCATGTCTCGCAGCTCTTACGAGACAAGGATCCCCAGGCACGTAGCCTCGCTTGCTCGCGCGCTACGCGCAGGAACAGCACAGAGGGAAAGAGAGAGAGACAGAGAACGACGAGCGGGCAGCAGAACTGATGGATCAAGAGAGAAACTGAATCGGAGGAATAAAGAACACTGGAGGGAGACACAAGTAGAGCGAACAAGCCAGATGGACGGGGGCAGGAGACACACAGATCAGGCCAAAGAGGTGGAGAAAGTAAAATCGGTGACGGGCTGCAGGATGATAGAAAAGGCCACGGTTCAGCACAGAGGAGAACAACGGGACAGCAAGCTGGACAGGGGCATATAGCGAGAAACAAAGGGACAGGCAGCAGTATGGAGATACACAGACAAAGAGTTACGGGGAGGATGGAGGACAGAGAGAACAAGAGAAAAGGGACAGGGAGGGGGGCACAGATGGAGAAAGAAACATTGCAGAGAGAGAGAGGAAGAAAGCGACAGGGCAGAGGCAGAGAGGTAGAGAAAGGAAGAAAAAAGTAGCGACGAGTAAGAGGCCAGAGGGACAAGGAAAAGCCAGGAGGAAGGACAGAGTGAGAGAGAAAACAGGTGAGGGACACGACGCCAGACTGTGAAACAGAGAGCGCGACAGGGAGCAGGACGCTGGGACAGACAGCAAACGAGAGCAACAGAGAGAACGGCAGCGAGGCGGAGCACGAGAGAAAACAGGGACTGAGAGCAAGACCGAGGGGTGAAGCAATAAATAACGGGGCTGGGGAGCAGGACAGCAGAAGAGAGAGACAGAGAGGGGGACACATAGGACAACCGCAAACTGAGAGGGAGAAGGAGAAGAGCACAGAGGGTCACAGACAAAAAGAGAGGGACGGCAGAAAGAGAAAAACAAGACGAGGCAGAAGGACTGAGGAGCAGAGAGAAAAAGGGTACAGGGAAAAGGACAGAGATGCAGAAAACAAGGAAAGCCTGGAGCACAGGGCAAAACTGACAAGGACAGGGAGCGGGACAAAGGGATGGAGGAGTTAAAAACAGCGATGGGCCGCAGCACAGAGGAAGAGAGAGAAAAAGAGCAAGAGCAGCAAGGGAAGAAGAGTGACAGAAGGGTGTTGACAGGGACACGTACAAAGCGGGCTTGGGGGACACAGACATCGGAAGGGTAGAAAGGAAAGGGAGGGATGGGGAGCAAGACAGCGTGACAGAGGGAGTGGAGTGCAAGGATACACAAAAGCAGAGGGACTGGGAAGAGGAAAGAACGTCAGGGAGAGAAAGGCGAGGCTGGCGAGCAGGAGAGAGAGAGGTGGAGAATGAAAAAACAGCCATGGTCAGAAGAACAGAAATGCAGAGAAGAAAAAATTACTTCCAGGCAGCAGGACAGAGGGACAGAGCAAGAGCAAAAATATCAAGAGGGAGAAGGACAGGTAACACACAGCAGGACGCTGCAGGAGTGAGAGGGAGGGAACACAGAGCAAAGCAGAAGAATGAAGAGAGAAAAAAAAAAACAACCCAGCAAACAGAAAGGGAACCGGACAGAACTAGGCAGCAGGGCAGAGAGACGGAGAAAGAAAAAACAGGGACAAAGGGATAGAGAGGCAAAGAGAGGGATGGGGACCAGGACAGTGGGATACAAACAGGGAGTAGGACTCGAGATTGCAGAGAGAGAGGTCCAGGGAAGCAGGAAGAATGACAGAGAGAAAAAGGGGGGAGGGGGGTGGGGAGCAGGTCAGAGCGCTGGAGAAAGGAAAAACACTGCTGTGGAGCAGCAGAGGGGGACGGAGAAAGAAAGACAGGGACGGGGAGCAGGGCAGAGAAACGGAGAGAGAAAATAAGCGATGGGGAGCAGGGCAGAGCACTAGGAAGAGGAAAATAAGACAAGGGACAAGACCGAGGAGCTCAGAGAGAAAGAAGGGTCGAAAGGAAACGCCAGAGAGGTAGAGAAATCAAGAAATACAGGGACGAGGAGCCTTGCAGAGACGGAGCACGAAAATGTAGGGCCGGTGAGCGCGAAAGAGGGAGAGAGAGACGGGGGCAGGGGGAGGAGATGAAGAAGAAAGGAGAGATAAAGATGGCAACGGAGCGCAGGGGACACAGACAGAGAGAGAAAAAGGACAGTGAACAGGAAAAAAGGGACCGAGAAACAAAGAAAGGGTCAGATCTAGACAAAGAGACCAAGAAAGGGGCGGGGGGCGTGTGTGCAGGGAAACCCCAAAACAAACCAGCAAGGGGCTAGAGAACAGAGAGGGAGAGAAAGAGAAGAAAGGGCCACGAAGCAGGACAGAGAAGGAGAGAAAGGCAAAAAGGGAGAGCAAAAAGAGAGCCGGCTGGACAGGGAGGTACAGTAAGAAACGACCGGACAGCCAGCAGGACAGAGAAATAGAGACAGGGAGCCGGCTAGAGAAATTCTGAAGGGAGAAAAAGAGGGAGAGGGAGCAGGACACAAACACAGACAGAAGACGGGAGGTAAAGGGAAAGGAAAACAAAAGGAAAAAGAGAAAAAAAAAAAAATCACAGCAGCGTGGGAGAGAGAAGGATCCAGGGGAGGGCCCGGGACGCAGAAGAGGGGCGACAGGGCCCCGAGGGCCCGCCACTCACCGCAGCTCTCGCTCTCCGCGCTCCCGGGAGACTCTGCCGCTTCAGACGCTTCTCCGTCCTGCTCTCCTCCATTCCTCTTCCGTAACTCCGGTCGCTTGGCTGTCCCCCACCTAAGAGAAAACGTCCATGTCTCGCAGCTCTTACGAGACAAGGCTCCCTACGCACGCAGCCGCGCTCGCGCGCTCCACAACCGGACCATGCTGCTGCTGGTGACACATACAGACCCTGCGGGGCACGCTGGCGGCCTGGCCTGCTGCGGGCTACCAAGACGGAGCCTTCCTCACCCGCAGCGCCAGGCAGCTGCCAGCCAGCTGGCCTTCCATTTCTTCTTCTTCTTCAGCCTTCTCGGGACTCTCCAGCTTCAGCCGCGCCACCTCCTGTCCGCAGCCACTCAGCGCTCCGCCTCTCCCTTTTCGCCCCCACGCCGCCAGCACAGCGAGGCCCGGCACACGCAGCCCACACAAGCCCGGAGCGGGCGCAGCCAACGGCATCCCCAGGGCACGAACGGACAAACGCGTCCTCAGCGCAGCCCCTGCCACACATAAACAAGCAGCGGCGACCGCGTTCAGGGAGGCCGAGGCAGCCCGCACCACGGGCCTTGGGGGAGGCCGGGCGCTCCGGGACACAGGCTTCAGGGGACGTGCTGCAGCTGGGGGCGGCTGCGCGGGGCGAGCGGGGCCGGGGGAGCACTGCCGACTTGGGGGGGGGGGGGGGTGCCCGCCTCCTTCTCCCATTCCCTTCCGTCACCTCCCGCCTCTGGCCCCGGGGCTGCCCGCACCCGGCTCGCCTCCTGCAGCCTGCCGCAGCGGCCGGCTCCAAGTTTCCCATCCCACCACCCTCGAGCAGCCACCACGCACCCCCACACCCGCTGGAGGGGAGCCCGCGCCTCACCGCTGGCCTCTCTGCTCCCCCGCCGCCCCGGCACCGAACACCAGCCCGCCGCCATGCTGCTCCGCCGCACCGCGCATGCGCCACGAGCCGACGGCGCGCCGGAGGGGCCACACTCTGAGCCGAACGCCGGGCTGCAGTACCGCGTTGCGGCCAGGGGGCGGCGCCAGCGGGGCCGGGGGCGGCGCCAGCGGGGCCGGGGGCGGCGCCAGCGGGGCCGGGGGCGGCGCCAGCGGGGGCGGGGGCGGCGCCAGCGGGGGCGGGGGCGGCGCCAGCGGGGGCGGGGGCGGCGCCAGCGGGGGCGGGGGCGGCGCCAGCGGGGGCAAGGGCGGCGCCAGCGGGGGCAAGGGCGGCGCCAGCGGGGGCAAGGGCGGCGCCTGCGGGGGCGGGGGCGGCGCCTGCGGGGGCGGGGGCGGCGCCTGCGGGGGCGGGGGCGGCGCCTGCGGGGGCGGGGGCGGCTCCCAGCGCCGGCTCCGGCTCCGAGCAGACCCCGACTCGCGGCTCCGACACGGCGCCGCACCCCTATCGCTCCTTGCCCCCGACACGGACCCCGCCCTCCCGGGGGCTTTTCCCCGGGACCCGCCGCTCCATCCAACCCCCCCCCCCATACCCCGCGCTCACCTTCTCCCTCGCTGCAGCCGCAACCCGGCTATGGCTCCGCTCCTCCTTCGGCTCGCATCGGGCCCGGCACGGCAGCACCGGGCCCTCTACCGGCAGAGGGAGGGGCCGTCGCCATCAGCCCCGCTGCCCGCACCTGGGGCTCTTCCGGCCCCGGCCCACGGCTGGAGCCCACCATGCCGTCATTGGGCAAACACAAAGACTCTCTGAAGCCCTTTGGGCACTTCAGCAAGCAGGCAGGCGTTCCTTATTGCAGCGCCGGACACACAGGGCACGGCTCCTCCCAGCGCGCAAAGCACCTGCGCCACTCGAGCGGCAGTACCGAACTTTGCTCACCGGGTGGCAGCAGCGAGCTCTTGGACACGGCGCCACCGCGCATTGGCGCCGCCCGAGCCGCAGTACCGAACTTTGCTCACCGGGTGGCAGCAGCGATCGTACCGGCCCCTCCACGGCCACCCGCGCCACGGCAGCACCGGCCCCTCCACGGCCACCCGCGCCACGGCAGCACCGGGCCCTCCACCGGCACAGGGAGGGGCCGTCGCCATCAGCCCCGCTGCCCGCACCTGGGGCTCCCCCGGCCCCGGCCCACGGCTGGACCCCGGCAGGAACAGGGGGCCGTCGCCCCAGCCCCACAGCCCGTCCCCTCCTCCCCTGGCCTCTGGCGCAGCCCCTCGTCCCGTGCAAACCAAGCACAAACGCAGCCGCCAGGGCAAAAGGGACCGCAGGTCTTTACTCAGTCACGCACCCAGCCAGTCCCGGGAGCCGCTCTGCTCCGGGGTCGGGGCCCCCGACGCTCCCTCTGCCCCTCCGACACCTCGGCACTCCTTCCTGCAGCTGCGCCCGTTGATCCAGCGGCGAACAGTCCGTCCGTCGCCTCCCGGAGAGACGCGCTGCTCGGCAGAGGCTGCCAAAAATGAGGAGCAGGGTGCAGGCCACTACAAGAGAGGAGAAAAGTGACAGGTGGCTGGACAGCAGCGGTGGAACGAGAAAGCACCAAGCAGGGAAAGGGACGGCGAGAGAAGGACGGGGACAGGCAGTCCCACAGACATGGAGAAAGAAGCAGCAGCAAGAGAGCAAGAGCGGCAGCAGAAAGAAGAAGAGGGAGCAGGACACAGACCGAAAATGAAGAACGGGGAGCAGGAAGGAGATGCAAAAAAAAACCCTGCAGCATGACAGAGGAAAAAAGAATAGCGGCAGGGACCTGGACAAAGAGAGATGAGGAAATAGAATAGAATAGACATGGAGAAAGCAGTAGATCTGTGACGTGCTACGGAGCCGAGAAGGAAGGCCTCGAATCAAGGGACGAGGAGCCAGACAGAGAGCACCAAAGACAGCAAAAGTACTGACAGGCTACAGAGTAGGAGGAAAGCAAAACTAGTAACCGGGAGCTGAACAGAAAGAGGGGAAGAAGGAAAAAAATGCCACGGGCTGCAGGGCAGAAAGAGGGAGGACCTAAAAGATGGGGACAAGTCAGAGACAGATGGAGAAAGAAGGTACACAAGAGCAGAAAAAAAAAATAATCGTAGCAGTGGGGGAAAGAGAGGGAGCTGGGGAGGGCCCAGGATGCACAAGAGGGGTGACAGGGCCCCGAGGGCCCACGACTCACCGCAGCTCTCACTCTCGGTGCTGCCGGGAGACTTTGACATTTCAGATGTTTCTCTCCCCTTCTCTCTTCCCCTCTTCTTCCGCAACTCCAATCGTTTGGCTCTCCTGCACCTGAGAGAAAATGCATGTGGCTGTCTTAGAGCTCATACGAGACGTGGCTTCCTAGACAACAAGCCTCAGGAACAGGACAGAGAAAAAGAGAGAATATGATGAGTGGGAAGCAGAACACACGGATCGAGAGAGAACTTGAATCAGAGGAGTAAACAAGGCAGGAAAGAGAGATAAAGACAGGGAAGAAGCCACAAGAAAAGGGCCTTTCTGGCCTCTACTCGCACCCCCCGGCCTCCCCTTTTTTCTGGCCTCTACTCTCGCCCCCGGCCTCCCACCCCTCTGCAGCCTCCCACCCCTTTCCGGCCTCCTTTTTTTTCCTGGCCTCTACTCCCCCCTCCTCGCCCCCCCCCCCCCCGCCTCCCACCCCTCGATAGCCTCCGAACTCCCTTTTTGCTGGCCTCTACTTAATTCAGCTTCCCACCCCTCTGCAACCTCCTACCTCTTTCCAGCCTCCACTCCGCCCCCCCAGCTTCCCACCCTTTTTCAGCCTCCCACCACCGTCCCACGCAGTGCAGGACACACTGACAGAGAGAGAAAAAGGACAGGCAACAGGAAGAAACGTACTAAGAAACAAAGAAAGGGTCAGACGAAGAAGGGGGTGGGTGGTCAGGGTTGGAACCCCAACACAAACCAGCAAGGGGATAGAGGACAGACAGAGAGGAAGACAAGAACGGGCCGGGAAGCAGGAAGAGAAGGAGAGAAAGGCAAAAAGGGAGAGCCAGCTGCACAGGCAGGTACAGCAAGAAACGACCGGACAGGCAGCAGGATCGAGAAAGAGAGACAGAAAAACTGGGGACAGGAAGCAGGACAGAGGGACGGCGAGAGGAAACAAGGGCCAGGGAGCAGGACAGCGGTGGAAAAAGAGGCACTGGGGCAGCAGGACAGAAAGAGAAGGAAGAAAGGCCAGAACAAGGACGGGGAATAACAGCAAAGGGAAAGAGAAGGACAAGGAGCGGGACAGATTGTCAGAGAAAGACAGGGACAGGGAGCGGGACAAGGTGATACTGAGAGAGAAAAAGGGGACAAGGAGGCAGGACAAAGTGAAAGACAGGCACAAGTAAGAGACGGGGGAGCAGGACAGAGACGGAGGGGGAAAAGCCTCAGCGGGGCAGCAGGAGACAGAGGCGGAGAAGGGAAAAAACAGCACCGGGCTGAGGGACCCTGAGGGAGGAATTAAAAAACAAACACAGGGAGCGGGACAAAACGACAGAGAGAGAGAAAAGGGACAGAGCAGGACAGCGTTGGGGGGAGAAATGCGACCGTGACGGGCAGCGGGAGAGAGGTATGGAGAAAGAAAAAAAATACCGAGGAAGAGAGAAAGGAAACAAGGGACAGCGAGCTGCACAGGGGGATCGAGAAAGAAAGGATGGGAGAGGGAATGGCGCAGAGAGAGAAAGGCAGAAAAAACAGCAAGAGGAAGCAGGGCAAAAGGACAGCAAGAGGAAAAAGGAGAGGGACAGGGAGCTGGACAGAGATGGGAAAAAAAGCAGCGGGGACACACGAAAAGAGACAGAAAGAGAAGGGCACAAAAGGATAGATGAGGACAGCGGCAGGATGGAGACGCAGAACAAAACCTGGGACGGTCAACCTGGGTGGGCGGGGAGCGGGTCAGAGAGCCGGAGAAAGGAAAAACTCTGCTGTGGAGCAGCCGAGGGGGACGGAGAAAGACAGACAGGGACGGGGAGCAGGGCAGAGAAACGGAGAGAGAAAATAAGCGATGGGGAGCAGGGCAGAGCACTAGGAAGAGGAAAATAAGACAAGGGAGAAGACCGAGGAGCTCAGAGAGAAAGAAGGGTCGAAAGGAAACGCCAGAGAGGTAGAGAAATCAAGAAATACAGGGACGAGGAGCCTTGCAGAGACGGAGCACGAAAATGTAGGGCCGGTGAGCGCGAAAGAGGGAGAGAGAGACGGGGGCAGGGGGAGGAGATGAAGAAGAAAGGAGAGATAAAGATGGCAACGGAGCGCAGGGGACACAGACAGAGAGAGAAAAAGGACAGTGAACAGGAAAAAAGGGACCGAGAAACAAAGAAAGGGTCAGATCTAGACAAAGAGACCAAGAAAGGGGCGGGGGGCGTGTGTGCAGGGAAACCCCAAAACAAACCAGCAAGGGGCTAGAGAACAGAGAGGGAGAGAAAGAGAAGAAAGGGCCACGAAGCAGGACAGAGAAGGAGAGAAAGGCAAAAAGGGAGAGCAAAAAGAGAGCCGGCTGGACAGGGAGGTACAGCAAGAAACGACCGGACAGCCAGCAGGACAGAGAAATAGAGACAGGGAGCCGGCTAGAGAAATTCTGAAGGGAGAAAAAGAGGGAGAGGGAGCAGAACACACACACAGACAGAAGACGGGAGGTACAGGGAAAGGAAAACAAAAGGAAAAAGAAAAAAAAAAAAAAAAATCACAGCAGCGTGGGAGAGAGAAGGATCCAGGGGACAGCTCGGGACGCAGAAGAGGGGCGACAGGGCCCCGAGGGCCCGCCACTCACCGCGGCTCTCGCTCTCCGCACTGCCGGGAGACTCTGCCGCTTCAGACGCTTCTCTCTCCTGCTCTCCTCCATTCCTCTTCCGTAACTCCGGTCGCTTGGCTGTCCCCCACCTAAGAGAAAACGTCCATGTCTCGCAGCTCTTACGAGACAAGGATCCCCAGGCACGTAGCCGCGCTTGCTCGCGCGCTACGCGCAGGAACAGCACAGAGGGAAAGAGAGAGAGACAGAGAACGACGAGCGGGCAGCAGAACTGATGGATCAAGAGAGAAACTGAATCGGAGGAATAAAGAACACTGGAGGGAGACACAAGTAGAGCGAACAAGCCAGATGGACGGGGGCAGGAGACACACAGATCAGGCCAAAGAGGTGGAGAAAGTAAAATCGGTGATGGGCTGCAGGATGATAGAAAAGGCCACGGTTCAGCACAGAGGAGAACAACGGGACAGCAAGCTGGACAGGGGCATATAGCGAGAAACAAAGGGACAGGCAGCAGTATGGAGATACACAGACAAAGAGTTACGGGGAGGATGGAGGACAGAGAGAACAAGAGAAAAGGGACAGGGAGGGGGGCACAGATGGAGAAAGAAACATTGCAGAGAGAGAGAGGAAGAAAGCGACAGGGCAGAGGCAGAGAGGTAGAGAAAGGAAGAAAAAAGTAGCGACGAGTAAGAGGCCAGAGGGACAAGGAAAAGCCAGGAGGAAGGACAGAGTGAGAGAGAAAACAGGTGAGGGACACGACGCCAGACTGTGAAACAGAGAGCGCGACAGGGAGCAGGACGCTGGGACAGACAGCAAACGAGAGCAACAGAGAGAACGGCAGCGAGGCGGAGCACGAGAGAAAACAGGGACTGAGAGCAAGACCGAGGGGTGAAGCAATAAATAACGGGGCTGGGGAGCAGGACAGCAGAAGAGAGAGACAGAGAGGGGGACACATAGGACAACCGCAAACTGAGAGGGAGAAGGAGAAGAGCACAGAGGGTCACAGACAAAAAGAGAGGGACGGCAGAAAGAGAAAAACAAGACGAGGCAGAAGGACTGAGGAGCAGAGAGAAAAAGGGTACAGGGAAAAGGACAGAGATGCAGAAAACAAGGAAAGCCTGGAGCACAGGGCAAAACTGACAAGGACAGGGAGCGGGACAAAGGGATGGAGGAGTTAAAAACAGCGATGGGCCGCAGCACAGAGGAAGAGAGAGAAAAAGAGCAAGAGCAGCAAGGGAAGAAGAGTGACAGAAGGGTGTTGACAGGGACACGTACAAAGCGGGCTTGGGGGACACAGACATCGGAAGGGTAGAAAGGAAAGGGAGGGATGGGGAGCAAGACAGCGTGACAGAGGGAGTGGAGTGCAAGGATACACAAAAGCAGAGGGACTGGGAAGAGGAAAGAACGTCAGGGAGAGAAAGGCGAGGCTGGCGAGCAGGAGAGAGAGAGGTGGAGAATGAAAAAACAGCCATGGTCAGAAGAACAGAAATGCAGAGAAGAAAAAATTACTTCCAGGCAGCAGGACAGAGGGACAGAGCAAGAGCAAAAATATCAAGAGGGAGAAGGACAGGTAACACACAGCAGGACGCTGCAGGAGTGAGAGGGAGGGAACACAGAGCAAAGCAGAAGAATGAAGAGAGAAAAAAAAAAACAACCCAGCAAACAGAAAGGGAACCGGACAGAACTAGGCAGCAGGGCAGAGAGACGGAGAAAGAAAAAACAGGGACAAAGGGATAGAGAGGCAAAGAGAGGGATGGAGACCAGGACAGTGGGATACAAACAGGGAGTAGGACTCGAGATTGCAGAGAGAGAGGTCCAGGGAAGCAGGAAGAACGACAGAGAGAAAAAGGGGGGAGGGGGGTGGGGAGCAGGTCAGAGCGCTGGAGAAAGGAAAAACACTGCTGTGGAGCAGCAGAGGGGGACGGAGAAAGAGAGAGAGGGACAGGGAGCAGGGCAGAGAAACGGAGAGAGAAAATAAGCGATGGGGAGCAGGGCAGAGCACTAGGAAGAGGAAAATAAGACAAGGGAGAAGACCGAGAAGCTCAGAGAGAAAGAAGGGTCGAAAGGAAACGCCAGAGAGGTAGAGAAATCAAGAAATACAGGGAATAGGAGCCTTGCAGAGACGGAGCACGAAAATGTAGGGCCAGTGAGCACGAAAGAGGGAGAGAGAGACGGGGGCAGGGGGAGGAGATGAAGAAGAAAGGAGAGATAAAGATAGCAACGGAGAGCAGGGGACACAGACAGAGAGAGAAAAAGGACAGTGAACAGGAAAAAAGGGACCGAGAAACAAAGAAAGGGTCAGATCTAGACAAAGAGACCAAGAAAGGGGCGGGGGGCGTGTGTGCAGGGAAACCCCAAAACAAACCAGCAAGGGGCTAGAGAACAGAGAGGGAGAGAAAGAGAAGAAAGGGCCACGAAGCAGGACAGAGAAGGAGAGAAAGGCAAAAAGGGAGAGCAAAAAGAGAGCCGGCTGGACAGGGAGGTACAGTAAGAAACGACCGGACAGCCAGCAGGACAGAGAAATAGAGACAGGGAGCCGGCTAGAGAAATTCTGAAGGGAGAAAAAGAGGGAGAGGGAGCAGGACACAAACACAGACAGAAGACGGGAGGTAAAGGGAAAGGAAAACAAAAGGAAAAAGAGAAAAAAAAAAAAATCACAGCAGCGTGGGAGAGAGAAGGATCCAGGGGAGGGCCCGGGACGCAGAAGAGGGGCGACAGGGCCCCGAGGGCCCGCCACTCACCGCAGCTCTCGCTCTCCGCGCTCCCGGGAGACTCTGCCGCTTCAGACGCTTCTCCGTCCTGCTCTCCTCCATTCCTCTTCCGTAACTCCGGTCGCTTGGCTGTCCCCCACCTAAGAGAAAACGTCCATGTCTCGCAGCTCTTACGAGACAAGGCTCCCTACGCACGCAGCCGCGCTCGCGCGCTCCACAACCGGACCATGCTGCTGCTGGTGACACATACAGACCCTGCGGGGCACGCTGGCGGCCTGGCCTGCTGCGGGCTACCAAGACGGAGCCTTCCTCACCCGCAGCGCCAGGCAGCTGCCAGCCAGCTGGCCTTCCATTTCTTCTTCTTCTTCAGCCTTCTCGGGACTCTCCAGCTTCAGCCGCGCCACCTCCTGTCCGCAGCCACTCAGCGCTCCGCCTCTCCCTTTTCGCCCCCACGCCGCCAGCACAGCGAGGCCCGGCACACGCAGCCCACACAAGCCCGGAGCGGGCGCAGCCAACGGCATCCCCAGGGCACGAACGGACAAACGCGTCCTCAGCGCAGCCCCTGCCACACATAAACAAGCAGCGGCGACCGCGTTCAGGGAGGCCGAGGCAGCCCGCACCACGGGCCTTGGGGGAGGCCGGGCGCTCCGGGACACAGGCTTCAGGGGACGTGCTGCAGCTGGGGGCGGCTGCGCGGGGCGAGCGGGGCCGGGGGAGCACTGCCGACTTGGGGGGGGGGGGGGTGCCCGCCTCCTTCTCCCATTCCCTTCCGTCACCTCCCGCCTCTGGCCCCGGGGCTGCCCGCACCCGGCTCGCCTCCTGCAGCCTGCCGCAGCGGCCGGCTCCAAGTTTCCCATCCCACCACCCTCGAGCAGCCACCACGCACCCCCACACCCGCTGGAGGGGAGCCCGCGCCTCACCGCTGGCCTCTCTGCTCCCCCGCCGCCCCGGCACCGAACACCAGCCCGCCGCCATGCTGCTCCGCCGCACCGCGCATGCGCCACGAGCCGACGGCGCGCCGGAGGGGCCACACTCTGAGCCGAACGCCGGGCTGCAGTACCGCGTTGCGGCCAGGGGGCGGCGCCAGCGGGGCCGGGGGCGGCGCCAGCGGGGCCGGGGGCGGCGCCAGCGGGGCCGGGGGCGGTGCCAGCGGGGGCGGCGCCAGCGGGGGCGGGGGCGGCGCCAGCGGGGGCGGGGGCGGCGCCAGCGGGGGCGGGGGCGGCGCCAGCGGGGGCGGGGGCGGCGCCAGCGGGGGCGGGGGCGGCGCCAGCGGGGGCGGGGGCGGCGCCAGCGGGGGCGGGGGCGGCGCCAGCGGGGGCGGGGGCGGCGCCAGCGGGGGCGGGGGCGGCGCCAGCTGGGGCGGGGGCGGCGCCAGCGGGGGCGGGGGCGGCGCCAGCGGGGGCGGGGGCGGCGCCAGCGGGGGCGGGGGCGGCGCCAGCGGGGGCGGGGGCGGCGCCAGCTGGGGCAAGGGCGGCGCCAGCGGGGGCGGGGGCGGCGCCAGCGGGGGCGGGGGCGGCGCCAGCGGGGGCGGGGGCGGCGCCTGCGGGGGCGGGGGCGGCTCCCAGCGCCGGCTCCGGCTCCGAGCAGACCCCGACTCGCGGCTCCGACACGGCGCCGCACCCCTATCGCTCCTTGCCCCCGACACGGACCCCGCCCTCCCGGGGGCTTTTCCCCGGGACCCGCCGCTCCATCCAACCCCCCCCCCCATACCCCGCGCTCACCTTCTCCCTCGCTGCAGCCGCAACCCGGCTATGGCTCCGCTCCTCCTTCGGCTCGCATCGGGCCCGGCACGGCAGCACCGGGCCCTCTACCGGCAGAGGGAGGGGCCGTCGCCATCAGCCCCGCTGCCCGCACCTGGGGCTCTTCCGGCCCCGGCCCACGGCTGGAGCCCACCATGCCGTCATTGGGCAAACACAAAGACTCTCTGAAGCCCTTTGGGCACTTCAGCAAGCAGGCAGGCGTTCCTTATTGCAGCGCCGGACACACAGGGCACGGCTCCTCCCAGCGCGCAAAGCACCTGCGCCACTCGAGCGGCAGTACCGAACTTTGCTCACCGGGTGGCAGCAGCGAGCTCTTGGACACGGCGCCACCGCGCATTGGCGCCGCCCGAGCCGCAGTACCGAACTTTGCTCACCGGGTGGCAGCAGCGATCGTACCGGCCCCTCCACGGCCACCCGCGCCACGGCAGCACCGGCCCCTCCACGGCCACCCGCGCCACGGCAGCACCGGGCCCTCCACCGGCACAGGGAGGGGCCGTCGCCATCAGCCCCGCTGCCCGCACCTGGGGCTCCCCCGGCCCCGGCCCACGGCTGGACCCCGGCAGGAACAGGGGGCCGTCGCCCCAGCCCCACAGCCCGTCCCCTCCTCCCCTGGCCTCTGGCGCAGCCCCTCGTCCCGTGCAAACCAAGCACAAACGCAGCCGCCAGGGCAAAAGGGACCGCAGGTCTTTACTCAGTCACGCACCCAGCCAGTCCCGGGAGCCGCTCTGCTCCGGGGTCGGGGCCCCCGACGCTCCCTCTGCCCCTCCGACACCTCGGCACTCCTTCCTGCAGCTGCGCCCGTTGATCCAGCGGCGAACAGTCCGTCCGTCGCCTCCCGGAGAGACGCGCTGCTCGGCAGAGGCTGCCAAAAATGAGGAGCAGGGTGCAGGCCACTACAAGAGAGGAGAAAAGTGACAGGTGGCTGGACAGCGGCGGTGGAACGAGAAAGCACCAAGCAGGGAAAGGGACGGCGAGAGAAGGACGGGGACAGGCAGTCCCACAGACATGGAGAAAGAAGCAGCAGCAAGAGAGCAAGAGCGGCAGCAGAAAGAAGAAGAGGGAGCAGGACACAGACCGAAAATGAAGAACGGGGAGCAGGAAGGAGATGCAAAAAAAAACCCTGCAGCATGACAGAGGAAAAAAGAATAGCGGCAGGGACCTGGACAAAGAGAGATGAGGAAATAGAATAGAATAGACATGGAGAAAGCAGTAGATCTGTGACGTGCTACGGAGCCGAGAAGGAAGGCCTCGAATCAAGGGACGAGGAGCCAGACAGAGAGCACCAAAGACAGCAAAAGTACTGACAGGCTACAGAGTAGGAGGAAAGCAAAACTAGTAACCGGGAGCTGAACAGAAAGAGGGGAAGAAGGAAAAAAATGCCACGGGCTGCAGGGCAGAAAGAGGGAGGACCTAAAAGATGGGGACAAGTCAGAGACAGATGGAGAAAGAAGGTACACAAGAGCAGAAAAAAAAAATAATCGTAGCAGTGGGGGAAAGAGAGGGAGCCGGGGAGGGCCCAGGATGCACAAGAGGGGTGACAGGGCCCCGAGGGCCCACGACTCACCGCAGCTCTCACTCTCGGTGCTGCCGGGAGACTTTGACATTTCAGATGTTTCTCTCCCCTTCTCTCTTCCCCTCTTCTTCCGCAACTCCAATCGTTTGGCTCTCCTGCACCTGAGAGAAAATGCATGTGGCTGTCTTAGAGCTCATACGAGACGTGGCTTCCTAGACAACAAGCCTCAGGAACAGGACAGAGAAAAAGAGAGAATATGATGAGTGGGAAGCAGAACACACGGATCGAGAGAGAACTTGAATCAGAGGAGTAAACAAGGCAGGAAAGAGAGATAAAGACAGGGAAGAAGCCACAAGAAAAGGGCCTTTCTGGCCTCTACTCGCACCCCCCGGCCTCCCCTTTTTTCTGGCCTCTACTCTCGCCCCCGGCCTCCCACCCCTCTGCAGCCTCCCACCCCTTTCCGGCCTCCTTTTTTTTCCTGGCCTCTACTCCCCCCTCCTCGCCCCCCCCCCCCCCCCCCCCCCCCCCGCCTCCCACCCCTCGATAGCCTCCGAACTCCCTTTTTGCTGGCCTCTACTTAATTCAGCTTCCCACCCCTCTGCAACCTCCTACCTCTTTCCAGCCTCCACTCCGCCCCCCCAGCTTCCCACCCTTTTTCAGCCTCCCACCACCGTCCCACGCAGTGCAGGACACACTGACAGAGAGAGAAAAAGGACAGGCAACAGGAAGAAACGTACTAAGAAACAAAGAAAGGGTCAGACGAAGAAGGGGGTGGGTGGTCAGGGTTGGAACCCCAACACAAACCAGCAAGGGGATAGAGGACAGACAGAGAGGAAGACAAGAACGGGCCGGGAAGCAGGAAGAGAAGGAGAGAAAGGCAAAAAGGGAGAGCCAGCTGCACAGGCAGGTACAGCAAGAAACGACCGGACAGGCAGCAGGATCGAGAAAGAGAGACAGAAAAACTGGGGACAGGAAGCAGGACAGAGGGACGGCGAGAGGAAACAAGGGCCAGGGAGCAGGACAGCGGTGGAAAAAGAGGCACTGGGGCAGCAGGACAGAAAGAGAAGGAAGAAAGGCCAGAACAAGGACGGGGAATAACAGCAAAGGGAAAGAGAAGGACAAGGAGCGGGACAGATTGTCAGAGAAAGACAGGGACAGGGAGCGGGACAAGGTGATACTGAGAGAGAAAAAGGGGACAAGGAGGCAGGACAAAGTGAAAGACAGGCACAAGTAAGAGACGGGGGAGCAGGACAGAGACGGAGGGGGAAAAGCCTCAGCGGGGCAGCAGGAGACAGAGGCGGAGAAGGGAAAAAACAGCACCGGGCTGAGGGACCCTGAGGGAGGAATTAAAAAACAAACACAGGGAGCGGGACAAAACGACAGAGAGAGAGAAAAGGGACAGAGCAGGACAGCGTTGGGGGGAGAAATGCGACCGTGACGGGCAGCGGGAGAGAGGTATGGAGAAAGAAAAAAAATACCGAGGAAGAGAGAAAGGAAACAAGGGACAGCGAGCTGCACAGGGGGATCGAGAAAGAAAGGATGGGAGAGGGAATGGCGCAGAGAGAGAAAGGCAGAAAAAACAGCAAGAGGAAGCAGGGCAAAAGGACAGCAAGAGGAAAAAGGAAAGGGACAGGGAGCTGGACAGAGATGGGAAAAAAAGCAGCGGGGACACACGAAAAGAGACAGAAAGAGAAGGGCACAAAAGGATAGATGAGGACAGCGGCAGGATGGAGACGCAGAACAAAACCTGGGACGGTCAACCTGGGTGGGCGGGGAGCGGGTCAGAGAGCCGGAGAAAGGAAAAACTCTGCTGTGGAGCAGCAGAGGGGGACGGAGAAAGACAGACAGGGACGGGGAGCAGGGCAGAGAAACGGAGAGAGAAAATAAGCGATGGGGAGCAGGGCAGAGCACTAGGAAGAGGAAAATAAGACAAGGGAGAAGACCGAGGAGCTCAGAGAGAAAGAAGGGTCGAAAGGAAACGCCAGAGAGGTAGAGAAATCAAGAAATACAGGGACGAGGAGCCTTGCAGAGACGGAGCACGAAAATGTAGGGCCGGTGAGCGCGAAAGAGGGAGAGAGAGACGGGGGCAGGGGGAGGAGATGAAGAAGAAAGGAGAGATAAAGATGGCAACGGAGCGCAGGGGACACAGACAGAGAGAGAAAAAGGACAGTGAACAGGAAAAAAGGGACCGAGAAACAAAGAAAGGGTCAGATCTAGACAAAGAGACCAAGAAAGGGGCGGGGGGCGTGTGTGCAGGGAAACCCCAAAACAAACCAGCAAGGGGCTAGAGAACAGAGAGGGAGAGAAAGAGAAGAAAGGGCCACGAAGCAGGACAGAGAAGGAGAGAAAGGCAAAAAGGGAGAGCAAAAAGAGAGCCGGCTGGACAGGGAGGTACAGCAAGAAACGACCGGACAGCCAGCAGGACAGACAAATAGAGACAGGGAGCCGGCTAGAGAAATTCTGAAGGGAGAAAAAGAGGGAGAGGGAGCAGAACACACACACAGACAGAAGACGGGAGGTACAGGGAAAGGAAAACAAAAGGAAAAAGAAAAAAAAAAAAAATCACAGCAGCGTGGGAGAGAGAAGGATCCAGGGGAGGGCCCGGGACGCAGAAGAGGGGCGACAGGGCCCCGAGGGCCCGCCACTCACCGCGGCTCTCGCTCTCCGCGCTCCCGGGAGACTCTGCCGCTTCAGACGCTTCTCTCTCCTGCTCTCCTCCATTCCTCTTCCGTAACTCCGGTCGCTTGGCTGTCCCCCACCTAAGAGAAAACGTCCATGTCTCGCAGCTCTTACGAGACAAGGATCCCCAGGCACGTAGCCTCGCTTGCTCGCGCGCTACGCGCAGGAACAGCACAGAGGGAAAGAGAGAGAGACAGAGAACGACGAGCGGGCAGCAGAACTGATGGATCAAGAGAGAAACTGAATCGGAGGAATAAAGAACACTGGAGGGAGACACAAGTAGAGCGAACAAGCCAGATGGACGGGGGCAGGAGACACACAGATCAGGCCAAAGAGGTGGAGAAAGTAAAATCGGTGACGGGCTGCAGGATGATAGAAAAGGCCACGGTTCAGCACAGAGGAGAACAACGGGACAGCAAGCTGGACAGGGGCATATAGCGAGAAACAAAGGGACAGGCAGCAGTATGGAGATACACAGACAAAGAGTTACGGGGAGGATGGAGGACAGAGAGAACAAGAGAAAAGGGACAGGGAGGGGGGCACAGATGGAGAAAGAAACATTGCAGAGAGAGAGAGGAAGAAAGCGACAGGGCAGAGGCAGAGAGGTAGAGAAAGGAAGAAAAAAGTAGCGACGAGTAAGAGGCCAGAGGGACAAGGAAAAGCCAGGAGGAAGGACAGAGTGAGAGAGAAAACAGGTGAGGGACACGACGCCAGACTGTGAAACAGAGAGCGCGACAGGGAGCAGGACGCTGGGACAGACAGCAAACGAGAGCAACAGAGAGAACGGCAGCGAGGCGGAGCACGAGAGAAAACAGGGACTGAGAGCAAGACCGAGGGGTGAAGCAATAAATAACGGGGCTGGGGAGCAGGACAGCAGAAGAGAGAGACAGAGAGGGGGACACATAGGACAACCGCAAACTGAGAGGGAGAAGGAGAAGAGCACAGAGGGTCACAGACAAAAAGAGAGGGACGGCAGAAAGAGAAAAACAAGACGAGGCAGAAGGACTGAGGAGCAGAGAGAAAAAGGGTACAGGGAAAAGGACAGAGATGCAGAAAACAAGGAAAGCCTGGAGCACAGGGCAAAACTGACAAGGACAGGGAGCGGGACAAAGGGATGGAGGAGTTAAAAACAGCGATGGGCCGCAGCACAGAGGAAGAGAGAGAAAAAGAGCAAGAGCAGCAAGGGAAGAAGAGTGACAGAAGGGTGTTGACAGGGACACGTACAAAGCGGGCTTGGGGGACACAGACATCGGAAGGGTAGAAAGGAAAGGGAGGGATGGGGAGCAAGACAGCGTGACAGAGGGAGTGGAGTGCAAGGATACACAAAAGCAGAGGGACTGGGAAGAGGAAAGAACGTCAGGGAGAGAAAGGCGAGGCTGGCGAGCAGGAGAGAGAGAGGTGGAGAATGAAAAAACAGCCATGGTCAGAAGAACAGAAATGCAGAGAAGAAAAAATTACTTCCAGGCAGCAGGACAGAGGGACAGAGCAAGAGCAAAAATATCAAGAGGGAGAAGGACAGGTAACACACAGCAGGACGCTGCAGGAGTGAGAGGGAGGGAACACAGAGCAAAGCAGAAGAATGAAGAGAGAAAAAAAAAAACAACCCAGCAAACAGAAAGGGAACCGGACAGAACTAGGCAGCAGGGCAGAGAGACGGAGAAAGAAAAAACAGGGACAAAGGGATAGAGAGGCAAAGAGAGGGATGGAGACCAGGACAGTGGGATACAAACAGGGAGTAGGACTCGAGATTGCAGAGAGAGAGGTCCAGGGAAGCAGGAAGAACGACAGAGAGAAAAAGGGGGGAGGGGGGTGGGGAGCAGGTCAGAGCGCTGGAGAAAGGAAAAACACTGCTGTGGAGCAGCAGAGGGGGACGGAGAAAGAGAGAGAGGGACAGGGAGCAGGGCAGAGAAACGGAGAGAGAAAATAAGCGATGGGGAGCAGGGCAGAGCACTAGGAAGAGGAAAATAAGACAAGGGAGAAGACCGAGAAGCTCAGAGAGAAAGAAGGGTCGAAAGGAAACGCCAGAGAGGTAGAGAAATCAAGAAATACAGGGAATAGGAGCCTTGCAGAGACGGAGCACGAAAATGTAGGGCCAGTGAGCACGAAAGAGGGAGAGAGAGACGGGGGCAGGGGGAGGAGATGAAGAAGAAAGGAGAGATAAAGATAGCAACGGAGAGCAGGGGACACAGACAGAGAGAGAAAAAGGACAGTGAACAGGAAAAAAGGGACCGAGAAACAAAGAAAGGGTCAGATCTAGACAAAGAGACCAAGAAAGGGGCGGGGGGCGTGTGTGCAGGGAAACCCCAAAACAAACCAGCAAGGGGCTAGAGAACAGAGAGGGAGAGAAAGAGAAGAAAGGGCCACGAAGCAGGACAGAGAAGGAGAGAAAGGCAAAAAGGGAGAGCAAAAAGAGAGCCGGCTGGACAGGGAGGTACAGCAAGAAACGACCGGACAGCCAGCAGGACAGAGAAATAGAGACAGGGAGCCGGCTAGAGAAATTCTGAAGGGAGAAAAAGAGGGAGAGGGAGCAGAACACACACACAGACAGAAGACGGGAGGTACAGGGAAAGGAAAACAAAAGGAAAAAGAAAAAAAAAAAAAAATCACAGCAGCGTGGGAGAGAGAAGGATCCAGGGGAGGGCCCGGGACGCAGAAGAGGGGCGACAGGGCCCCGAGGGCCCGCCACTCACCGCAGCTCTCGCTCTCCGCGCTCCCGGGAGACTCTGCCGCTTCAGACGCTTCTCTCTCCTGCTCTCCTCCATTCCTCTTCCGTAACTCCGGTCGCTTGGCTGTCCCCCACCTAAGAGAAAACGTCCATGTCTCGCAGCTCTTACGAGACAAGGATCCCCAGGCACGTAGCCTCGCTTGCTCGCGCGCTACGCGCAGGAACAGCACAGAGGGAAAGAGAGAGAGACAGAGAACGACGAGCGGGCAGCAGAACTGATGGATCAAGAGAGAAACTGAATCGGAGGAATAAAGAACACTGGAGGGAGACACAAGTAGAGCGAACAAGCCAGATGGACGGGGGCAGGAGACACACAGATCAGGCCAAAGAGGTGGAGAAAGTAAAATCGGTGATGGGCTGCAGGATGATAGAAAAGGCCACGGTTCAGCACAGAGGAGAACAACGGGACAGCAAGCTGGACAGGGGCATATAGCGAGAAACAAAGGGACAGGCAGCAGTATGGAGATACACAGACAAAGAGTTACGGGGAGGATGGAGGACAGAGAGAACAAGAGAAAAGGGACAGGGAGGGGGGCACAGATGGAGAAAGAAACATTGCAGAGAGAGAGAGGAAGAAAGCGACAGGGCAGAGGCAGAGAGGTAGAGAAAGGAAGAAAAAAGTAGCGACGAGTAAGAGGCCAGAGGGACAAGGAAAAGCCAGGAGGAAGGACAGAGTGAGAGAGAAAACAGGTGAGGGACACGACGCCAGACTGTGAAACAGAGAGCGCGACAGGGAGCAGGACGCTGGGACAGACAGCAAACGAGAGCAACAGAGAGAACGGCAGCGAGGCGGAGCACGAGAGAAAACAGGGACTGAGAGCAAGACCGAGGGGTGAAGCAATAAATAACGGGGCTGGGGAGCAGGACAGCAGAAGAGAGAGACAGAGAGGGGGACACATAGGACAACCGCAAACTGAGAGGGAGAAGGAGAAGAGCACAGAGGGTCACAGACAAAAAGAGAGGGACGGCAGAAAGAGAAAAACAAGACGAGGCAGAAGGACTGAGGAGCAGAGAGAAAAAGGGTACAGGGAAAAGGACAGAGATGCAGAAAACAAGGAAAGCCTGGAGCACAGGGCAAAACTGACAAGGACAGGGAGCGGGACAAAGGGATGGAGGAGTTAAAAACAGCGATGGGCCGCAGCACAGAGGAAGAGAGAGAAAAAGAGCAAGAGCAGCAAGGGAAGAAGAGTGACAGAAGGGTGTTGACAGGGACACGTACAAAGCGGGCTTGGGGGACACAGACATCGGAAGGGTAGAAAGGAAAGGGAGGGATGGGGAGCAAGACAGCGTGACAGAGGGAGTGGAGTGCAAGGATACACAAAAGCAGAGGGACTGGGAAGAGGAAAGAACGTCAGGGAGAGAAAGGCGAGGCTGGCGAGCAGGAGAGAGAGAGGTGGAGAATGAAAAAACAGCCATGGTCAGAAGAACAGAAATGCAGAGAAGAAAAAATTACTTCCAGGCAGCAGGACAGAGGGACAGAGCAAGAGCAAAAATATCAAGAGGGAGAAGGACAGGTAACACACAGCAGGACGCTGCAGGAGTGAGAGGGAGGGAACACAGAGCAAAGCAGAAGAATGAAGAGAGAAAAAAAAAAACAACCCAGCAAACAGAAAGGGAACCGGACAGAACTAGGCAGCAGGGCAGAGAGACGGAGAAAGAAAAAACAGGGACAAAGGGATAGAGAGGCAAAGAGAGGGATGGAGACCAGGACAGTGGGATACAAACAGGGAGTAGGACTCGAGATTGCAGAGAGAGAGGTCCAGGGAAGCAGGAAGAACGACAGAGAGAAAAAGGGGGGAGGGGGGTGGGGAGCAGGTCAGAGCGCTGGAGAAAGGAAAAACACTGCTGTGGAGCAGCAGAGGGGGACGGAGAAAGAGAGAGAGGGACGGGGAGCAGGGCAGAGAAACGGAGAGAGAAAATAAGCGATGGGGAGCAGGGCATAGCACTAGGAAGAGGAAAATAAGACAAGGGAGAAGACCGAGAAGCTCAGAGAGAAAGAAGGGTCGAAAGGAAACGCCAGAGAGGTAGAGAAATCAAGAAATACAGGGAATAGGAGCCTTGCAGAGACGGAGCACGAAAATGTAGGGCCGGTGAGCACGAAAGAGGGAGAGAGAGACGGGGGCAGGGGGAGGAGATGAAGAAGAAAGGAGAGATAAAGATAGCAACGGAGAGCAGGGGACACAGACAGAGAGAGAAAAAGGACAGTGAACAGGAAAAAAGGGACCGAGAAACAAAGAAAGGGTCAGATCTAGACAAAGAGACCAAGAAAGGGGCGGGGGGCGTGTGTGCAGGGAAACCCCAAAACAAACCAGCAAGGGGCTAGAGAACAGAGAGGAAGAGAAAGAGAAGAAAGGGCCACGAAGCAGGACAGAGAAGGAGAGAAAGGCAAAAAGGGAGAGCAAAAAGAGAGCCGGCTGGACAGGGAGGTACAGCAAGAAACGACCGGACAGCCAGCAGGACAGACAAATAGAGACAGGGAGCCGGCTAGAGAAATTCTGAAGGGAGAAAAAGAGGGAGAGGGAGCAGAACACACACACAGACAGAAGACGGGAGGTACAGGGAAAGGAAAACAAAAGGAAAAAGAAAAAAAAAAAAAAATCACAGCAGCGTGGGAGAGAGAAGGATCCAGGGGAGGGCCCGGGACGCAGAAGAGGGGCGACAGGGCCCCGAGGGCCCGCCACTTACCGCAGCTCTCGCTCTCCGCGCTCCCGGGAGACTCTGCCGCTTCAGACGCTTCTCCGTCCTGCTCTCCTCCATTCCTCTTCCGTCACTCCGGTCGCTTGGCTGTCCCCCACCTAAGAGAAAACGTCCATGTCTCGCAGCTCTTACGAGACAAGGCTCCCTACGCACGCAGCCGCGCTCGCGCGCTCCACAACCGGACCATGCTGCTGCTGGTGACACATACAGACCCTGCGGGGCACGCTGGCGGCCTGGCCTGCTGCGGGCTACCAAGACGGAGCCTTCCTCACCCGCAGCGCCAGGCAGCTGCCAGCCAGCTGGCCTTCCATTTCTTCTTCTTCTTCAGCCTTCTCGGGACTCTCCAGCTTCAGCCGCGCCACCTCCTGTCCGCAGCCACTCAGCGCTCCGCCTCTCCCTTTTCGCCCCCACGCCGCCAGCACAGCGGGGCCCGGCACACGCAGCCCACAAAAGCCCGGAGCGGGCGCAGCCAACGGCATCCCCAGGGCACGAACGGACAAACGCGAACTCAGCGCGGCCACTGCCACACATAAACAAGCAGCGGCGACCGCGTTCAGGGAGGCCGAGGCAGCCCGCACCACGGGCCTTGGGGCAGGCCGGGCGCTCCGGGACACAGGCTTCAGGGGACGTGCTGCAGCTGGGGGCGGCTGCGCGGGGCGAGCGGGGCCGGGGGAGCACTGCCGACTTGGGGGGGGGGGGGGGTGCCCGCCTCCTTCTCCCATTCCCTTCCGTCACCTCCCGCCTCTGGCCCCGGGGCTGCCCGCACCCGGCTCGCCTCCTGCAGCCTGCCGCAGCGGCCGGCTCCAAGCTTCCCGTCCCACCACCCTCGAGCAGCCACCACGCACCCCCGCACCCGCTGGAGGAGAGCCCGCGCCTCACCGCTGGCCTCTCTGCTCCCCCGCCGCCCCGGCACCGAACACCAGCCCGCCGCCATGCTGCTCCGCCGCACCGCGCATGCGCCACGAGCCGACGGCGCGCCGGAGGGGCCACACTCTGAGCCGAACGCCGGGCTGCAGTACCGCGTTGCGGCCAGGGGGCGGCGCCAGCGGGGCCGGGGCGGCGCCAGCGGGGCGGGGGCGGTGCCAGCGGGGGCGGCGCCAGCGGGGGCGGGGGCGGCGCCAGCGGGGGCGGCGCCAGCGGGGGCGGGGGCGGCGCCAGCGGGGGCGGGGGCGGCGCCAGCGGGGGCGGGGGCGGCGCCAGCGGGGGCGGGGGCGGCGCCAGCGGGGGCGGGGGCGGCGCCAGCGGGGGCGGGGGCGGCGCCAGCGGGGGCGGGGGCGGCGCCAGCGGGGGCGGCGCCAGCGGGGGCGGGGGCGGCGCCAGCGGGGGCGGGGGCGGCGCCAGCGGGGGCGGGGGCGGCGCCAGCGGGGGCGGGGGCGGCGCCAGCGGGGGCGGGGGCGGCGCCAGCGGGAGAGGGGGCGGCGCCAGCGGGAGAGGGGGCGGCGCCAGCGGGAGAGGGGGCGGCGCCAGCGGGAGAGGGGGCGGCTCCCAGCGCCGGCTCTGGCTCCGAGCAGACCCCGACTCGCGGCTCCGACACGGCGCCGCACCCCCATCGCTCCTTGCCCCCGACACGGACCCCGCCCTCCCGGGGGCTTTTCCCCGGGACCCGCCGCTCCATCCAACCCCCCCCCCCATACCCCGCGCTCACCTTCTCCCTCGCTGCAGCCGCAACCCGGCTATGGCTCCGCTCCTCCTTCGGCTCGCATCGGGCCCGGCACGGCAGCACCGGGCCCTCTACCGGCAGAGGGAGGGGCCGTCGCCATCAGCCCCGCTGCCCGCACCTGGGGCTCTTCCGGCCCCGGCCCACGGCTGGAGCCCACCATGCCGTCATTGGGCAAACACAAAGACTCTCTGAAGCCCTTTGGGCACTTCAGCAAGCAGGCAGGCGTTCCTTATGGCAGCGCCGGACACACAGGGCACGGCTCCTCCCAGCGCGCAAAGCACCTGCGCCACTCGAGCGGCAGTACCGAACTTTGCTCACCGGGTGGCAGCAGCGAGCCCTTGGACACGGCGCCACCGCGCATTGGCGCCGCCCGAGCCGCAGTACCGAACTTTGCTCACCGGGTGGCAGCAGCGATCGTACCGGCCCCTCCACGGCCACCCGCGCCACGGCAGCACCGGGCCCTCCACCGGCACAGGGAGGGGCCGTCGCCATCAGCCCCGCTGCCCGCACCTGGGGCTCCCCCGGCCCCGGCCCACGGCTGGACCCCGGCAGGAACAGGGGGCCGTCGCCCCAGCCCCACAGCCCGTCCCCTCCTCCCCTGGCCTCTGGCGCAGCCCCTCGTCCCGTGCAAACCAAGCACAAACGCAGCCGCCAGGGCAAAAGGGACCGCAGGTCTTTACTCAGTCACGCACCCAGCCAGTCCCGGGAGCCGCTCTGCTCCGGGGTCGGGGCCCCCGACGCTCCCTCTGCCCCTCCGACACCTCGGCACTCCTTCCTGCAGCTGCGCCCGTTGATCCAGCGGCGAACAGTCCGTCCGTCGCCTCCCGGAGAGACGTGCTGCTCGGCAGAGGCTGCCAAAAATGAGGAGCAGGGTGCAGGCCACTACAAGAGAGGAGAAAAGTGACAGGTGGCTGGACAGCGGCGGTGGAACGAGAAAGCACCAAGCAGGGAAAGGGACGGCGAGAGAAGGACGGGGACAGGCAGTCCCACAGACATGGAGAAAGAAGCAGCAGCAAGAGAGCAAGAGCGGCAGCAGAAAGAAGAAGAGGGAGCAGGACACAGACCGAAAATGAAGAACGGGGAGCAGGAAGGAGATGCAAAAAAAAACCCTGCAGCATGACAGAGGAAAAAAGAATAGCGGCAGGGACCTGGACAAAGAGAGATGAGGAAATAGAATAGAATAGACATGGAGAAAGCAGTAGATCTGTGACGTGCTACGGAGCCGAGAAGGAAGGCCTCGAATCAAGGGACGAGGAGCCAGACAGAGAGCACCAAAGACAGCAAAAGTACTGACAGGCTACAGAGTAGGAGGAAAGCAAAACTAGTAACCGGGAGCTGAACAGAAAGAGGGGAAGAAGGAAAAAAATGCCACGGGCTGCAGGGCAGAAAGAGGGAGGACCTAAAAGATGGGGACAAGTCAGAGACAGATGGAGAAAGAAGGTACACAAGAGCAGAAAAAAAAAATAATCGTAGCAGTGGGGGAAAGAGAGGGAGCCGGGGAGGGCCCAGGATGCACAAGAGGGGTGACAGGGCCCCGAGGGCCCACGACTCACCGCAGCTCTCACTCTCGGTGCTGCCGGGAGACTTTGACATTTCAGATGTTTCTCTCCCCTTCTCTCTTCCCCTCTTCTTCCGCAACTCCAATCGTTTGGCTCTCCTGCACCTGAGAGAAAATGCATGTGGCTGTCTTAGAGCTCATACGAGACGTGGCTTCCTAGACAAGAAGCCTCAGGAACAGGACAGAGAAAAAGAGAGAATATGATGAGTGGGAAGCAGAACACACGGATCGAGAGAGAACTTGAATCAGAGGAGTAAACAAGGCAGGAAAGAGAGATAAAGACAGGGAAGAAGCCACAAGAAAAGGGCCTTTCTGGCCTCTACTCGCACCCCCCGGCCTCCCCTTTTTTCTGGCCTCTACTCTCGCCCCCGGCCTCCCACCCCTCTGCAGCCTCCCACCCCTCTGCAGCCTCCTTTTTTTTCCTGGCCTCTACTCCCCCCTCCTCGCGCCCCCCCCCCCCCCCCCCCGCCTCCCACCCCTCGATAGCCTCCTAACTCCCTTTTTGCTGGCCTCTACTTAATTCAGCTTCCCACCCCTCTGCAACCTCCTACCTCTTTCCAGCCTCCACTCCGCCCCCCCAGCTTCCCACCCTTTTTCAGCCTCCCACCACCGTCCCACGCAGTGCAGGACACACTGACAGAGAGAGAAAAAGGACAGGCAACAGGAAGAAACGTACTAAGAAACAAAGAAAGGGTCAGACGAAGAAGGGGGTGGGTGGTCAGGGTTGGAACCCCAACACAAACCAGCAAGGGGATAGAGGACAGACAGAGAGGAAGACAAGAACGGGCCGGGAAGCAGGAAGAGAAGGAGAGAAAGGCAAAAAGGGAGAGCCGGCTGCACAGGCAGGTACAGCAAGAAACGACCGGACAGGCAGCAGGATCGAGAAAGAGAGACAGAAAAACTGGGGACAGGAAGCAGGACAGAGGGACGGCGAGAGGAAACAAGGGCCAGGGAGCAGGACAGCGGTGGAAAAAGAGGCACTGGGGCAGCAGGACAGAAAGAGAAGGAAGAAAGGCCAGAACAAGGACGGGGAATAACAGCAAAGGGAAAGAGAAGGACAAGGAGCGGGACAGATTGTCAGAGAAAGACAGGGACAGGGAGCGGGACAAGGTGATACTGAGAGAGAAAAAGGGGACAAGGAGGCAGGACAAAGTGAAAGACAGGCACAAGTAAGAGACGGGGGAGCAGGACAGAGACGGAGGGGGAAAAGCCTCAGCGGGGCAGCAGGAGACAGAGGCGGAGAAGGGAAAAAACAGCACCGGGCTGAGGGACCCTGAGGGAGGAATTAAAAAACAAACACAGGGAGCAGGACAAAACGACAGAGAGAGAGAAAAGGGACAGAGCAGGACAGCGTTGGGGGGAGAAATGCGACCGTGACGGGCAGCGGGAGAGAGGTATGGAGAAAGAAAAAAAATACCGAGGAAGAGAGAAAGGAAACAAGGGACAGCGAGCTGCACAGGGGGATCGAGAAAGAAAGGATGGGAGAGGGAATGGCGCAGAGAGAGAAAGGCAGAAAAAACAGCAAGAGGAAGCAGGGCAAAAGGACAGCAAGAGGAAAAAGGAAAGGGACAGGGAGCTGGACAGAGATGGGAAAAAAAGCAGCGGGGACACACGAAAAGAGACAGAAAGAGAAGGGCACAAAAGGATAGATGAGGACAGCGGCAGGATGGAGACGCAGAACAAAACCTGGGACGGTCAACCTGGGTGGGCGGGGAGCGGGTCAGAGAGCCGGAGAAAGGAAAAACTCTGCTGTGGAGCAGCCGAGGGGGACGGAGAAAGACAGACAGGGACGGGGAGCAGGGCAGAGAAACGGAGAGAGAAAATAAGCGATGGGGAGCAGGGCAGAGCACTAGGAAGAGGAAAATAAGACAAGGGAGAAGACCGAGGAGCTCAGAGAGAAAGAAGGGTC